>NC_064627.1:908122209-908425239 GCF_023864275.1 Schistocerca cancellata | reverse complement strand
TTAGTTGATGCAGCACAGTTTGTATGGCGAGCAAAATGCATGTAATAAATCATTGTTTGTATCGATAAAACGTCTTTGTAATGGAAGGAAGGTTTTGCAATTTAGAGAAACTTAGAACAGTAAGCAAGGCCTTTCTCCAGCAAGACTGATACAAGATTTATATGTGCGGTGTCTTTTTCCGGCATGTCTGATAGAACAGACTCCACACATATAAATACATGCGCCTTGATGGTAATTAATGATCATTCAGTGCGGATGCACTCTTCATTCAACATCTTGTGGGAATGAAACGAGAGGCTGCGAGCAGTGAGGGTAATGGTCAAGGGACGCTACGTACGCATTGTGCGACAGTTTGGGAATTTGGGCTGGACGGGATGCGTGTTCAGATAGGCGAAGTGGTTTAAGCGACCGCGCGCATAAAGCGAGAAATTCGGGTTCGATTCCTGGTACAGCACAAATTTTCACTTGTTGCCACTGAATTTATTTCACTGTCGGACTGCAGCTAATGTTGGAATTTCAGTTTCGTGATTACACAAGACTGTTCAGTCACTTAAAGCTATGAACCCATTCCATGTCATTCCAGCGCGTACTACTGACTGATTTTAAAGATGCCGCTGAAACACTGTTGTCAATGCAAGCGTGTAAGATCTCCATATGCAGTATTATCAAAGCGTCTCATGTTCGTCCATCTCAAATAGCAATCAAAAATTTTTGCTCTGAAACGGGGGAATGGAAAATTGTCAATGTACTCAAAAGAGGAAAGGCCATAGTTGATGTGTGGCATGTCGTACTCCATCTGAAAGACCAGCCATGTTTATCAGTTTCAAAACAGGAAGACCTGTCGGCGATGTTGCCATTTCTTCCTCAACAGCATCGGGAACTCCACAATAAACTTCGCAACATTTGAGCCAAAGAATGGAATTGTGTAAGAAATAGATATCAATACTGAGAAATTTGTTTCATGAATTTAATTTTTTTGTTCTCTCGTAAAAAATTTAAAAGATATGAGAAATGGTTTGTGTTGACTACACTCCTAGTAGTTAAAAAATCTCTGCTGTATTTATAAACTTGTACTATCACAAATAAAACATAGTGCCTCAGTATTAATGGTACTCGAAACAAAAAATTCTTGTTTGTAATTAGAGGCACTCTGAGCACTATGGGACTTAATATCTGAGGTCATCAGTCCCCTAGACTTAGAACTACGTAAACCTAACTAACCTAAGGACATCACACACATCCATGCCCGAGGCAGGATTCGAACCTGCGGCCGTAGCAGCAGCGCGGTTCCGGACTGAAGCGCCTAGAACCGCTCAGCCACAGCGGCCGGCTATTTACTTTCTAATTTGTCTCGATATTTTCTGCAGTGTTGAGGTGGTACCAGAACATCTTCTCAATTTATCGATCCCAATAAGTTATGTGAAAAAAGTGATGCATTGTTTTTTGCTTCTCCTGACAAATGTGGGATTTGACGCTTAGAAAATTTGACATTTGCAGTCTTAATTTGTTGTGATGTTTAAATAATACTGCTGACTCAAATCATTAGAATGATAATACTAGCGTTTTTATTGCCCAGCTGACAAAACAAATATTATCTGCTTCCAGTTTGCGATACGCATCAAACCACTCATCAGCGTAATTAATTTACAAGAGAAAGCAGATAATTAAAGACTGTGAGCTCGAATACATAGAAAGCAATACATTTTACGAGAGGCATATTACCTTTTACGATCGTTAACAAGCTGAGAATTAGGAATGACTAGATAAAAGTCATCTTCTTCGAAATTACAGTTCTCAGTATTAGAGCAGATAACTATACCAAAAGGTAACAGGTGTTTTATTTTTTATTCATAGGTGATATATTCGAATTTTTAGTGACGTGGTGTAAATCCTTGTTGCGTAGCAACTCCATCTGACAATAAAGAGCTGTTCAACTGGACTCTGCCACGTGTCATTCAGGGAAATTCATCTAATATCACAAATGCAATATTGAAAAAGTAAAGAAAAAGTTGTTAGTATCGTCGTATTAGCTTAGATACAATGTAGATTGAAAGCAACATTGTTAAATAAAATAGTATAGTTGTAGATGCCTCAGCGTCCAAATGTATTGGTGAGCAACTGAAAGAAAAGGAAATGATACAATGTAAGTAATGAACACACACACACACACACACACACACACACACACACACACACACACATATATATATATATATATATATATATATATATATATATATATATAACTTGGCAGTGGAAAGGAATGTAATCAACACACTGTCGTTAAATCTCTAGATAACGTCTGCTTGCACTATCTCTTACGGAGAAGACTGGTTTATTAAATCATATATGAAGTGAAAACAACGTTAAGATTATCTGAATTTTGTGTTAAGGAATAGAATAATGACGATCATTTAAAAACAAAGCCTGAGGAATTTCTCAGAATAAAATTCAATCATCAGTTGAAACATATTCTTATTATGCCTCATAGGTTTAGACAAATTAAGTCGTCATCTTTAGAAGCCTACAAAATTACCGATATTAAAATATTTAGACCACCGATATACATTCATGTGAAGTATAAGAAGTATATTACAGAAACCTACTTAGTATTGGGTTAGCATCTGTTAGTATCTTCTTCATAGAAGCACAGTGCCACGATTTGTCCAGAAACTTACATATTGTATCTGATTACTATAAACACAGACTGACAATTTACAGTAACTGAATCACATTTATGTATACGTCAAGCTGTTATGCTAGCAGCAATGAACATACATAAAAGCATATAAAAATGTAACCAATGTATGTAAAGAAATTTTATATAGTACATTTGAAAAAACATGGCACATAGTTTTAATATGTAAAGGAATGGGTAAATTTTCAAATGTTATAAAAGATGATACGAAATCAAAACAGTATGTTTTTACTGTAAGCTGATCATTTAACAAATCTTCTGAATTTAGGTGGGAATGTTTATATATGTCAAATTCTTCCAAAAGGTTTATTTTCCGGCCCTTGCCAACTATATGAATAAGATATTGACATCCGCTAAACGATTACTAAGTACATTTCCGGCACTGCTATTTATGAATGTTTAGCAATGGTTCAAGGATTTATAATATCCCAAACTTTGTAGGTTCCTGAAGGTGCCTAATCTTTCGAAACTGATAAGGCGTAATTAAAACATATAAGCAACCGACGAATAAATTTTGTTCTGAAAAATATGTCCTACAGTTGCTGAATATTATAACTTTGAATAAAATAATCACTCTACTACGTGAAGAATTTCATTTGTGGACACAACTTATCACGTACAAATTTGGAATTTGTACCTGATAAGTTGCTACAGGTGTATGCTAATTGTTATAACTGCCCTTAATATTCGAGGCATACTTCATTTGCATACATGCACAATAGGATTATATGAAAAAGCAAACAAGTAAAAAGGGGAGGCAGGTTACTTAGTCTAAATTAAAACTTTTTGTTTTGAGGGCATTTGGCTCTTACCAATGCGTTCTAAACCACGATGAGAACAGAACTGGCATAAACAATGAAACCTGAGACGCTACACAGTAGTCAGAGTTCCTCGACGGCCGTTAATCCACTCTTAAAGCGCGCCTGCCCCTGCCGGGAAGACCCTCAAAGTTTGCGTGCATTGCTCCTGCTTGCTATAAACACACTGTCCAGCCGCAGAGGCTGCATATCGTGTCAGTGTCCGGCATTGTGTAGGGTGCGGTGCCGTTACTTTATACTGTACAGCTATTGCTGATTCTTTGGAATCAGAATTATTACAGTCTTCTTGAATCTGAAGATATCTCGCCTTTCTGATATATCTTGGACACCGATTGGAACAGTTTTGTCATAGCTGGCTCTTTCAAGGATCTCAGCAATTCTGAGGGAGTGTTGTCTACTGGAGAGTACTTGTGTCGTCTGAAATCTTTCAGGGCTCTCTCAAATTATTTTCGCAGTCTCCTATCTCATCATCATTTACTTCGTCTTCTCTTTCTGTGATATTGTATTCAAGGTTCATTTCCCTCCTGTATAATCCTTCCACCTTTCAGGTTTCCCTTCTTTGTTTCGTATCTTCTTGCTATCTGAGCTTTTTATATTCATACAGATATTTCTCTTTTCTGTAAAAGTCACTTTAATTTTTCCAAAAACAGCATTTCTGTTCCCCCTAGGCATGCATACATCTACAGCCTTACATTTCTCTTCTAGCCATGCCTGCACACATATTTTTCATTTTCTTGTTCTGGGATAGAAGGATCTCGCACGTTTTGGCGATATAATTTTTTATGTTCGTTTTACTCTATTGAAACAGCACGAGGCATATAAAATATGGGAAAAGGAACATGTAAAAATTTGTAACATTCAGTGTGTAATGTATGTCTTTATTTACGCATATAGTCGAGTAGCTTGTACAGCATGTTCGGGAGGTGGCGACAAGGATCATCCGTTAGTGAAGAGCGCTGGAGCCAGAGACCATCGAACACCAGCTGGCCGCAAGAAGCACGAACGACGGCTCATCGATAATTGTTCAGGAATAATGGTAGGGCCGTACTTTTGTCCTCGAAATCGTTCAGCTATGGTTTTATGCCTGAGGAAACGCGGTCCCTATCGAGGAGCAGAGAGAACACTTGAGAGTAATTAAGTTTGTTTATAGAGGGTCGGAAGGACCGGATGTTTTGTTGCTGGTTGTTCCGTAAGTTGAGATGATGCGATTGGCTATCGATATTAATTAATTAGTCACTTGTATCGATTTATTGGACAGGTAGGAAGATTCCGCAATTTTAGAGGTATGTCTGAAAGTACCTGTATTTCGGTGAAAGATTGCAGCAACGGGTATAGGGGCTGGATATCAAAGACTGAAGATAATTTAATTTTATCGCGCTCATCGATTTATTTTGAAGAATTATCGCAGTACTTGTAACTCGGTTTACTGAGGATTACCCGCCCTCCCCCACCATGAACCATGGACCTTGCCGTTGGTGTGGAGGCTTGCGTGCCTCAATGATACAGATAGCCGTACTGCAGGTGCAACCACTACAGAGGAGTATCTGTTGAGAGGCCAGACGAACGCGTGGTTCCTGAAGAGGGGTAGCAGCCTCTTCAGTAGCTGCAGGGGCAACAGTCTGCATGATTGGCTGATCTGGCCTTGTAACACTAACCAAAACGGCCTAGCTGTGCTGGTACTGCGAACGGCTGAAAGCAAGGGGAAACTACAGCCGTAATTTTTCCCGAGGGCATGCAGCTTTACTGTATCGTTAATGATGATGGCGTCCTCTTGGGTAAAATATTCCGGAGGAAAAAACGCCCCCATTCGGATCCCCAGGCGGGAACTACTCAAGAGGACGTCGTTATCAGGAGAAAGAAATCTGGCGTTCTACGTATCGGAGCGTGGAATGTCAGATCCCTTAATCGGGCAGGCAGGTTAGAAAATTTAAAAAGGGAAATGGAGAGGTTAAAGTTAGATATAGTGGGAATTAGAGAAGTTCGGTGGCAGGAGGAACAAGACTTTTGGTCAGGCGAATACAGGGTTATAAATACGAAGTCAAATAGGGGTGATGCAGGAGCAGGTTTAATAATGAATAAAAAATAGGAATGCGGGTAAGCTACTATAGACAGCATAGTGAACGCATTATTGAGGCCAAGATAGAGACGAAGCCCACGACTACTACAGTAGTACAATTTTATATGCCAACTAGCTCTGCAGATGGCGAAGAAATTGAAGAAATGTATGATGAAATAAAAGAAATTATTCAGATAGTGAAGGGAGATGAAAATTTAATAGTCATGGGTGACTGGAATTCGGTAGTAGGAAAAGGGAGAGAAGGAAACGTAGTAGGTGAATATGGATTGGGGCTAAGAAATGAAAGAGGAAGCCGGCTGGTAGAATTTTGCACAGAGCACAACTCAATCATAGCTAACACTTGGTTCAAGAATCACAAAAGAAGGTTGTATACATGGAAGAATCCTGGAGATACTGGCAGATTTCAGATAGATTATATAATGGTAAGACAGAGATTTAGGAACCAGGTTTTAAATTGTAAGACATTTCCAGGGGCAGATGTGGACTCTGACCGCAATCTGTTGGTTATGAACTGTAGCTTAAAACTGAAGAAACTGCAAAAAGGTGGGAATTTAAGGAGATGGGACCTGGATAAACTGACTAAACCAGAGGTTGTACAGAGTTTCAGGGAGAGCATATGGGAACAATTGACAGGAATGGGGGAAAGAAATACAGTAGAAGAAGAATGGGTAGCTCTGAGGGAGGAAGTAGTGAAGGCAGCAGAGGATCAAGTAGGTAGAAAGACGAAGGCTAGTAGAAATCCTTGGGTAACAGAAGAAATATTGAATTTAATTGATGAAAGGAGAAAATATAAAATTGCAGTAAATGAAGCAGGCACAAAGGAATACAAACGTCTCAAAAATGAGATCGACAGGAAGTGCAAAATGGCTTAGCAGGGATGGCTAGAGGATAAATGTAAGGATCTAGAGGCTTACTTCACTAGGGGTAAGATAGATACTGCCTACAGGAAAATTAAAGAGACCTTTGGAGAAAAGAGAACCACTTGTATGAATATCAAGAGCTCAGATGGAAACCCAGTTCTAAGCAAAGAAGGGAAAGCAGAAAGGTGGAAGGAGTATATAGAGGGTCTATACAAGGGTGATGTACTTGTGGACAATATTATGGAAATGGAAGAGGATGTAGATGAAGATGAAATGGGAGATATGATACTGCGTGAAGAGTTTGACAGAGCACTGAAAGACTTGAGTCGAAACAAGGCCCCAGGAGTAGACAACATTCCATTAGAATTACTGACAGCTTTGGGAGAGCCAGTCCTGACAAAACTCTACCATCTGGTGAGCAAGATGTATGAGACAGGCGAAATACTCTCAGACTTCAAGAAGAATATAATAATTCCAATCCCAAAGAAAGCAGGTGTTGACAGATGTGAAAATTACCGAACTATCTATTTAATAAGTCACGGCTGCAAAATACTAACACGAATTCTTTACAGACGAATGGAAAAACTAGTAGAAGCCGACCTTGAGGAAGATCAGTTTGGATTCCGTAGAAATATTGGAACACGTGAGGCAATACTGACCCTACGAATTATCTTAGAAGCTAGATTAAGGAAAGGCAAACCTACATTTCTAGCATTTGTAGGCTTAGAGAAAGCTTTTGACAATGTTGACTGGAATACTCTCTTTCAAATTCTGAAGGGGGCAGGGGTAAAATACAGGAAGCGAAAAGCTATTTACAATTTGTAGAGAAACCAGATGGCAGTTATAAGAGTTGAGGGACATGAAAGGGAAGCAGTGGTTACGAAGGGAGTGAGACTGGGTTGTAGCCTCTCCCCGATGCTATTCAGTGTGTATATTGAGCAAGCAGTAAAGGAAACGAAAGAAAAGTTCGGAGTAGGTATTAAAATCCATGGAGAAGAAATAAAAACGTTGAGGTTCGCCGATGATATGGTTATTCTGTCAGAGACAGCAAAGGACTTGGAAGATCAGTAGAACGGAATGGATGGTGTCTTGAAAGGAGGGTATAAGATGAACATCAACAAAAGGAAAATTAGGATAATGGAATGTAGTCGAATTAAGTCGGGTGATGCTGAGGGTATTAGATTAGGAAATGAGACACTTAAAGTAGTAAAGGAGTTTTGCTATTTGGGGAGTAAAATAACTGATGATGGTCGAAGTAGAGAGGATATAAAATGTATACTGGCAATGGGAAGGAAAGCGTTTCTGAAGAAGAGAAATTTGTTAACGTAGAGAATAGATTTAAGTGTAAGGAAGTCGTTTCTGAAAGTATTTGTATGGAGTGTAGCCATGCATGGAAGTGAAATATGGACGATAAATAGTTTAGACAAGAAGAGAATAGAAGCTTTCGAAACGTGGTGCTACAGAAGAATGCTGAAGATTAGATGGGTAGATTACATAACTAATGAGGAGGTGTTGAATAGGATTGGGGAGAAGTTTGTGGCACAACTTGACTAGAAGAAGGGATCGGTTGGTAGAACATGTTCTGAGGCATCAAGGGGTAACCAATTTAGTATTGGAGGGCAGCGTGGAGGGCAAAAATCGTAGAGGTAGACCAAGAGATGAATACACCAAGCAGATTCAGAAGAATGGAGGTTGCAGTAGTTACTGGGAGATGAAGAAGCTTTCACAGGATAAAGTAGTATGGAGAGCTGCATCAAACCAGTCTGAGGACTGAAGACCACAACAACAACAACGAATCGTGAATCGAAGAAGTATTGTTTTACTTCAGCGATCGGACTGAAGCTATTTGAGTCGGGGTTCCGGTTGTGGTGTTTTGGAGCACGCCTATAAAGTGGATGTTGTGATTAGTTGCAAAAGTTGAAGAAGGCGTTCTCTGAGGCATAGATTAACGGCAGCGAATGTATTGGATGGATCTGGTACTTGAGGTGACACGTGAGTAGGATTTTGTGGGTACTGAATTATTTTATTGTCGAGCCGAGTTTTCAATTTTTGTAGAGATTAGAAGCTGTTACCGGAGCACCCAGACCGGTAATTTATTTTGGATAAAGTTTTGCCCACTCATAGTTGCGATTTTGTTATTTTTTTTAGAGTCAAAACATAATCCCCCGTTCTTATTTAGCCTAAAGTTACTAAACAATTGATATTTGAAGTAAATCATTCATTATGACAGAAACAAGTGAAATCTTAAACTGTGGAATATTAACAAGTAGAAAATAGCTATCAAAGTCAGAGATTCTTGAGTGACAGGTGAACGCAAGAAAGGTAATCGAAAGCATTTACGAGTTAAAGAATTTTCTCTTCATGATAATTTAATTGCTGAAATCATAATAAAATAATTAGGACAATTGTTTATGTTTAAAAGAATGTAAGAGTTAGTTATTTGTTTATAAGTACAGAAAATACAAGGGATTAGTTTATTTTTATTCTAAAGTTGAAAGTTTACTATCGCAGTTTCGTAACATAAAGACAGAGACGTTGTTCATACTATTGACGGGCGTTGCCATAGAAGCCAGCCGTAGTGGCCGAGCGGTTCTAGGCGCTTCAGTCTGGAGCTGTGCGACCGCTACTTTCGCAGGTTCGAATCCTGCCTCGGACATCGATGTGTGTGATGTCCTTAGGTTAGTTAGGTTTAAATAGTTATAAGTTATAGGGAACTGATGACCTCAGATGTTAAGTCCCATAGTGCTCAGAGCCATTTGAACCATTTTTTTGACGTAGAAACAAAATAGATTGCTGACTGTATCCGTCAAAATTCACTCATTTGAAACGTATTTTAGATTTTTGGTGAAGGTAGTAAGCATAAGTAAGAAGGTAGCAAAATATATCAATCTTTACTGTGATTTTACTAAAAGCTAAATAGGGAAGTGAGTGCATTTAAAGTTTGTTAAAGAGCGGTCTGACTTATGTAATGGTAGTAGTGATACTTGGCTACTCTAAAAGGTTACGAGAAAGAAAATTGTATTGTTTCTGTTGTAGGAACAGTTCTGGAGCGCTACCTCTTCCATACGTGCTTAGACAAAACAATTTCAATAAATGAAAAGCACCAGTTTGCTTTTGCTCCACAGTATTACGTTTACTGTGTTAACCGGTTTTTGGCTTACGAGGCCATCTTCAGACATTTATTGAGTATTGTCACCAAAAAAGTTACAATGTTTGCAAACAACATTGGAAGAGAAGTAACACATCTAGACTGAAGCAGACACATACAGTAACATCTTTGACAGTGTGGTGGTAATGCAATGAAAAAGTAAATAATTGAACAGTACTTAAATAAAAATCGAGTAAACAGGAAAAACTTTAACACAAAATAGGAACTGCATACCTACATAACTGTTTCTACTGATAAACAAAACTAACCTAGGTGAGTTATCACAGATTGTAGCCAAAGCACTGAAAGCCTGCATGTATAAGCTTTCCTACTACGTTAAGAACACGACAGCCCATTGTATTTTTAATAGCAAAGATAAGATCCAGTTAGTAGCCAACAGTGGGGTATACAGAATCTCCTGTTCTGATTGTGACAAATTTTACATCGGTCAAGCAGGCAGAGACATAGCAACTAGGCTGGCTAAACATGAACACAGCTTGAGATTGCAGAATTCTGACTCCGCATCTGCTGAGCATGTACCGTGTGAGGGTCACAACTACCAGCTAGTGTTCCATGTACTTCACTTAGCAAACAAAGGCCATAAACTCAACCTGCTGGAAGCCATGGAAATTAACAAACATCTTGCTCACAGTCCAGATCTCATCCTAAATGACCAGACACAGCTCAACACTTCCCCTCTCCTAAACTTCATATAATCATCTTTGTTGTTCATTACTTCCCACACTCTCTCTTCCTACATATTCCCATTTTCCTGTATTCATTGAGTTCTTTTGTTTTATTGAAGTTGTCTATGTATTCCATATGGACTGTAGTTTTAATAGTTAAGGCTTTCTTTTAACTGGTACTTGTATTACTGTCTATGTATAACACCTCTTGTAGTTGTCTCATCAGTAATTGTTTATATTGTACTTGGTTTATTTATTTAATGCAAACTGTTACATAGCCATAGTTTTGAATATAATGTTAATATTAAAATTCAGTACCACCACACTCTCAAAAATTGCATTTACTGTATGTTCCCTCAAACTCCTCCATTTTCCTGCATTTATTTATTTCTGTTTATCTTACTGATATTGCTTAAGTTCCTGATGTATTCTGTAGTTACATTGACAATTGTTTCTTCTTTTAATTGGTTTGTGTATCACTTTCCACGTTTTATACCTACTGATGTAGCCTTGTCAAGTACTAATTTTAGTTTAATTTCTTATTTTTGTTTATTAATAGAAACTGTTATGAAGGCATGCTGTTCCTATTTTGTGTTAAAGTTTTTCCAGTCTACTTCATTTTTATTTGTTTAGTGTTCAAATTTTTTACTTTGTCATTGCATTACCACCACACTATCAAAGATGTTCAGTCTAGACATGTTACTTCTCCTCCAATGCTGTTTGCAAACATTGTAACTTCTTTGGTGACAATACTCAGCAACTGTCTGAAGATGGCCTTGTAAGCCGAAAACCGGTTAACACAATAAAAGTAATACTGTGGAACAAAAGCAAACTGGTGCTTTTCATTTATTATAATGTTGTTCTACCAAGAACCGACGGAAGATTCTGTTAACATGTCAAAATAATTTCAGATTAATTACGAGCAGTCTATGGTGTCTGATCTTTGGTATACTGGACAGTTTACGATACGCAGTTGCGGTTTTCCATCAGTGTGTTGACGTCATTATAGGAGAAGCTACCTATTAAAAGCCCTGTTGACCTGAATACAATAATAATAATAATAATAATAATACGTAACGGAAACGTGTTTAAAAACTATATCGGCTACAATCTACACAAACAGCTGCCGTTTATGTGCTCAACTGCAATTCCCCAGAAGCTGAACTGTGCAGCGACAGTTTTACCGCTGCGTTCCTTCACATTAAAAATCACAATTCTTAAGAATATTTAAATTTTTTTCTTAATATCGTCTCTTATTGGGGCCGGGTTGTGTCTGCTAGTAACAGAGCTAGTTACGTGAAGTTACAGGCGGCAATTCGTGCACAGTGCATCCTGTCAGTCTCATGTTTAGGCTATTATATTCCCTTTTGTCTGTTTTATTTGCTGTTTTTTTTATATCTTCCCCTTTTCGTCAACTAAATTCGATATCTTGTGCGTTATACAAGGATTTCTCCAGGTCCTTGTCTCTTTACCTATTTGAGCCTCTGCTTTCTTAACTACTTCATCTCACAAAATTACCTATTCGTCTTCAGTTGTATTCATTTCCCCTGTTTCATTCAATCGTTTCCTAAAACGCCCTTTGAAACTCTCAGTGAACTCTGATTCTTTCAGTATCTTTATTCTGCAGTTTCCTCAGTTTTAAACGAATTAATTGTGGTCGGAGTCCACTCTAGGCCCTATTACTTGTATAAAAACGATGGTCCTTAGCTCTAAATTTTTAGTTGGAGTCACGGTCGAGTTTTATACAAACACATCGAACAGCTGTTATATAGTACTGGTACTATATCGTATGTGATAATCGAACAAAATGACTTCAGTCTAATCCCTGTCTGAAAATGCTCGTAGTGTTCGCGTCCGAGTTCATTGACTTTCGCTTTAACTTCGTATGGCTTCTCTGTCTGGGGCCCCAGAAAGCTGCGGTCACAAAATATCTACATTCTTAAACTTAATGTGGATCTGTGCGACGTCCATCTGCTTAGGTTGGAACTCACTTAGTCTTACGTTACTGAACTCTCTATCTTACTCTAGGTATACACGTATGATAGAATTCCATTAATGGGACATGGCAAGGCCAGATGAGACGGAATTCATATTTGTGTGTTTATTTACGTATTTTTAATTAATATTGATTATATTGTCTGAAGTATGGAAATTTTATACGAGGGTAAGTAAATTATTATCCGCTATTTAGTTATATTTTTGTTTATTTTGTAGTACTGTCGTTTTACGTTGATGACGCAAGCTTTGTTTATTTGTTGTTATACCATTGCAGTTTTGAAGCTGCTAGGCTAGTTTCGTTATCGCTGCCGTGTTGTTAATCATGGCTGCTTCCCTGTCTATTTGCACCAAAGAAGAGCAACGTTCAGTGATCCATTTTTTGTGGTTGTAAGGCGCATCAGGGGCCGAAATTCATCGAAGATTTTCGGTACCGTATGGGAACAGTGTTTTGCCACAACGGAGTGTCTACGAATGGATTGAAAAATTTCGAAATGGTCGCACAAGTGTTAAGCACGATGAAGGAACCGGACGACCGTTTACCACCACAAATGAAGAAACTATTGAGCGTTCACGTAAAATGATTCTCCTAGACAGACGATTAACTACTGACGAAGAAGCACATCGTCTGCAAATTAGTCACGGTTCTGCCTACAGAATCATCCACAATAGACTAGGGTTTCGTAAAGTTTGGGCAAGATGGGCCCCTAAACAACTAACACAGTTGCATGAACAAACGCGCTTGGACATCTGCAAAAACATTGAATCGCTATGGTAACGAAGGGGACAACTTCCTGGACAGGATCATTACTAGTGACGAAACATGGATCAATCATTACGAGCCAGAGAGTAAACGGCAGAGTATGGAATGGAAACATCCAAATTCGCTGTGCAAGGAAAAGTTCAAGAACCAAACGTCCGCAGGAAAACTGATGCTTGCGGTTTTTTAGGACGCACAAGGTCCAGTACTAGAACATTATGGGGAAAGGGACACAACAATAAACAGTGTACGTAACAGTGAGATGCTTGTTGCCAGACTAAAGCCTGCAATTCGAAGCAAACGCCGAGGATTACTGTCAAAAGGTGTTGTGCTGTTGCACTACAATTCCCGTCCGCATACTGCTGCTTACATCTACATCTACATCTACATCCATACTCCGCAAGCCACCTGACGGTGTGTGGCGGAGGGTACCTTGAGTACCTGTATCGGTTCTCCCTTCTGTTCCAGTCTCGTATTGTTCGTGGAAAGAAGGATTGTCGGTATGCCTCTGTGTGGGCTCTAATATCTCTGATTTTATCCTCATGGTCTCTTCGCGAGATACACTCCTGGAAATTGAAATAAGAACACCGTGAATTCATTGTCCCAGGAAGGGGAAACTTTATTGACACATTCCTGGAGTCAGATACATCACATGATCACACTGACAGAACCACAGGCACATAAACACAGGCAACAGAGCATGCACAATGTCGGCACTAGTACAGTGTATATCCGCCTTTCGCAGTAATGCAGGCTGCTATTCTCCCATGGAGACGATCGTAGAGATGCTGGATGTAGTCCTGTGGAACGGCTTGCCATGCCATTTCCACCTGGCGCCTCAGTTGGACCAGCGTTCGTGCTGGACGTGCAGACCGCGTGAGACGACGCTTCATCCAGTCCCAAACATGCTCAATGGGGGACAGATCCGGAGATGTTGCTGGCCAGGGTAGTTGACTTACACCTTCTAGAGCACGTTGGGTGGCACGGGATACATGCGGACGTGCATTGTCCTGTTGGAACAGCAAGTTCCCTTGCCGGTCTAGGAATGGTAGAACGATGGGTTCGATGACGGTTTGGATGTACCGTGCACTACTCAGTGTCCCCTCGACGATCACCAGTGGTGTACGGCCAGTGTAGGAGATCGCTCCCGACACCATGATGCCGGGTGTTGGCCCTGTGTGCCTCGGTCGCATGCAGTCCTGATTGTGGCGCTCACCTGCACGGCGCCAAACACGCATACGACCATCATTGGCACCAAGGCAGAAGCGACTCTCATCGCTGAAGACGACACGTCTCCATTCGTCCCTCCATTCACGCCTGTCGCGACACCACTGGAGGCGGGCTGCACGATGTTGGGGCGTGAGCGGAAGACGGCCTAACGGTGTGCGGGACCGTAGCCCAGCTTCATGGAGACGGTTGCGAATGGTCCTCGCCGATACCCCAGGAGCAACAGTGTCCCTAATTTGCTGGGAAGTGGCGGTGCGGTCCCCTACGGCACTGCGTAGGATCCTACGGTCTTGGCGTGCATCCGTGCGTCGCTGCGGTCCGGTCCCAGGTCGACGGGCACGTGCACCTTCCGCCGACCACTGGCGACAACATCGATGTACTGTGGAGACCTCACGCCCCACGTGTTGAGCAATTCGGCGGTACGTCCACCCGGCCTCCCGCATGCCCACTATACGCCCTCGCTCAAAGTCTGTCAACTGCACATACGGTTCACGTCCACGCTGTCGCGGCATGCTACCAGTGTTAAAGACTGCGATGGAGCTCCGTATGCCACGGCAAACTGGCTGACACTGACGGCGGCGGTGCACAAATGCTGCGCAGCTAGCGCCATTCGACGGCCAACACCGCGGTTCCTGGTGTGTCCGCTGTGCCGTGTGTGTGATCATTGCTTGTACAGCCCTCTCGCAGTGCCCGGAGCAAGTATGGTGGGTCTGACACACCGGTGTCAATGTGTTCTTTTTTCCATTTCCAGGAGTGTATAAGTAGGAGGGAGCAATATACTGCTTGACTCTTCGGTGAAGGTATGTTCTTGAAACTTTGACAAAAGCCCGTACCGAGCTACTGAGCGTCTCTCCTGCAGAGTCTTCCACTGGAGTTTATCTATCATCTCCGTAACGCTTTCGCGATTACTAAATGATCCTGTAACGAAGCGCGCTGCTCTCCGTTGGATCTTCTCTATCTCTTCTATCAACCCTATCTTGTACGGATCCCACACTGCTGAGCAGTATTCAAGCAGTGGGCGAACAAGCGTACTGTAACCTACTTCCTATGTTTTCGGATTGCATTTCCTTAGGGTTCTTCCAATGAATCTCAGTCTGGCATCTGCTTTACCGACGATCAACATTATATGATCATTCATTTTAAATCACTCCTAATGTGTACTTCCATATAATTTATGGTATTAACTGCTTCCAGTTGCTGACCTGCTATTTTGTAGCTAAATGATAACGGATCTATCTTTCTGTGTATTCGCTGCACATTACACTTGTCTACATTGAGATTAAATTGCCATTCCCTGCACCATGCGTCAATTCGCTGCAGATCCTCCTGCATTTCAGTACAATTTTCCATTGTTACAACCTCTCGATACACCACAGCATCATCTGCAAAAAGCCTCAGTGAACGTCGGATGTCATCCACCAGGTCATTTATGTATATTGCGAATAGCAACGGTCCTATGACACTCCCCTGCGGCACACCTGAAATCACTCTTACTTCGGAGGACTTCTCTCCATTGAGAATGACAGGCTGCGTCCTGTTATCTAGGAACTCCTCAATCCAATCACACAATTGGTCTGATAGTCCATATCCTCTTACTTTGTTCATTAAACGACTGTGGGGAACTGTATCGAACGCCTTGCGGAAGTGAAGAAACACGGCATCTACCTGTGAACCCGTGTCTATGGCCCTCTGAGTCTCGTGGACGAATAGCACGAGCTGGGTTTCACACGACCGTCTTTTTCGAAACCCATGCTGATTCCTACAGAGTAGATTTCTAGTCTCCAGAAAAGTCATTATACTCGAACACATTACGTGTTCCAAAATCCTACCGCTGATCGACTTTAGTCACGGCTCTGCCTACAGAATCATCCACAATAGACTAGGGTTTCGTAAAGTTTGGGCAAGATGGGCCCCTAAACAACTAACACAGTTGCATGAACAAACGCACTGTTGAAACGCTCCAGAAACTCAAATTTGAAATAATGGATCATCCTCCATATAGTCCCGATCTTGCCCCTTGCGACTATGACTTGTTTGGTCCACTCAAACAGGTATTAAGGGGCCGTAGATTTGCCTCGGACGAAGCAGTGAAAGAAGCGATGCATTCCTGTCTCGCAGCTCAACCGAGGACCTTCTTTTATGAGGGCATCAGGAAACTTGTACAACGATGGCCAAAGTGCGTTTAAACGCAAGGAGACTACGTCAAAAAATAATGTTCTTGTAAGGTTCCTATTTGATTACAATACAACTTTATAGCTACTTTGCGGATGTTTGTATGCTTAGTGAAATTAATATCAATGTATACGCGGAGGAATAGCGTGATAGAGACACCTGAATGTCAGTAGTATATGGAAGAATGCCTGATGACGTTTGTTCGACTGATTAATGATTCGATGGACGAGACAGGCACAAAAAGTTGCAGTAAAGGACTCTAATAATTAGTTATTGGTGTGTGTTGTGGTTTGAGGTGGATGAAGAAAGTTGTACAGCGTTGTACGAGAGAAGGGTAAAAGCTTGCGTGAGATGTGTTAACGAGATGTTGAGCGAGAGGTACACAAAGGTACTATAGAAGTTAAAAATTAATCGTCTGTGTGGAAACAAGACTGTTGTCAGAAGGATAACGTTGAAAAAGAATTGCTTATGCGAGTAGACAGGAAGTTTGACGAAAATATGGAAAAACCGAGAGAAATGCGTTTTTGAACACACGATAAAAGCAGATTCTAGCCAAGCTTGCAGGTGGCCCTGTTGCATTTGACCACGAACGGCACCTGTGCAGTTGAAAGTCCCAGTCACGATCAGAACAGTGTGTAATATTTCTAGCTTATTCAGCCATCATATTAGGCTCCATGAAGCTATTCCCAGGGCAGTGGAGATGCAAGAAGCATAGAGATGACGCAATGTGGGATGAGGTACCGGTGACAGATGTTAGATTCGGTACAATTCCCGCGAGAAAGACCGCCTGCATGATGCTTCTGCTCTGTGATTGGCTGCTGTGTTCGGCGGTAGGGCGCCTAAACGTTAAACTTTAGTTGCTATTATTAATTAAACCTGTCATCCAAATTACTTCACTTTTTTAAATAAACATCTCTCAACAGCTAGCTATCAATCAGTCATTTCAAAATTATTAAAATCAAAGTATTACTAAAACAAAAGACTGACGATATTACTGCCGATGCCCTTCGGCGGCGTTCGGGTCACGCCTTGCTGGCTTGGCGCGCGAAGTGTCTCGGGCAGTCCGGCTCTCCAGTTCTGACCGTTCCAGTAAACAGACATGTTGTCTGTTATAGCAGTATTTATTTCATGCAATTTTATTTACTACAGTTCCGACTGTCGCTAGGTACAGACATGTTGTCTGTAATAGAAGTATTTGATTCATGTAATTTTATTCTCCAGTTCTGACGGTTCCAGTAGACAGACATGTTGTCTGTGGCAGGATGTATTTCATATAATGACTGTGGAAAGATATGTTCAATACGTTGTGATCAAGAATAGTTTCTCGTGTCTATATCAATAAAAACGCGAGTGGCATCCCAAATGAGTTATAGTTTATTCGTAGCAGCAGTTACTTGCGAAGTTAATTTCAGCTCAAGAAAAGGAATCCACGACCTGCGTGCTGTTTTCTGCGCTGGGGACATCATCATCATGAAGACAGCAGGTTAGTGAAGTGTACAAGAACTTATGTATTCCACACAGGGCAGTGGAAGCAACTAGGCACCTCCGTGTACTACATCCACGGTACAAATGTGCTCAGAGACACGTCATCTGCAGTAATGCAGAGGAGGTAAAGAAGGATGAAAATATTAACCCTATCTCACTGTTATTCCTTTTTTTCTTGCCGTAAGTGTTCTGTGTGGTTGTGTGTGGATGGTGTTGGAGCTAAGCGAGTTCGCCCGTGGGCTAATAGTTGATAGTCATATGGTTGGTGCTTCCATAACCAAATTAGCTGAAGTGTTTGGTATTTTAAGAGGTACGTACTGGGAAAGCGGAAAAACATCATCCACAAAGCCGCAACAGAGGCGAAATTGTATTTTGAGTGATCGTGACAAACAGTCATCGAAAGGGATATTGAAGAAAATTAAAAAGAGCTTGAAAAGTCACTGCAGAACTGAATATTGCAGTCGCGAACCCTGTCACCATCTAAATGGCACGAAGGGAGATCCAGAAGCGGGGATTGCACGTTGGGTTGAGCTGGAATTCCAAAAACACACGTCTGTGACGCAAATACCCATAATACACTACTGGCCATTAAAATTGCTACACCACGAAGATGACGTGCTACAGACGCGAAATTTAACCGACGGGAAGAAGATGCTGTGATGTGCAAATGATTAGCTTTTCAGAGCATTCACACAAGGTTGGCGCTGATGGCGACACCTACAACGTGCTGACATGAGGAAAGTTTCCAACCGATTTCTCATACACAAACAGCAGTTGACCGGCGTTGCCTGGTGAAACGTTGTTATGATGGCTCGTGTAAGGAGGAGAAATGCGTACCATCACGTTTCCGAGTTTGATAAAGGTCGGATTGTATCTTATCGCGATTACGGTTTATCGTATAGCGAGATCGCTGCTCGCATTGGTCGAGATCCAATGACTGTTAGCAGAATATGGAATCGGTGGGTTCAGGAGGATAATACGGATCGCCGTGCTGGATCCCAACGGCCTCGTATCACTAGCAGTCGAGATGACAGGCATCATATCCGCATGGCTGTAACGGATCGTCCAGCCACGTCTCGATCCCTGCGTCAACAAATGGGGACGTTTGAAAGACAACAACCATCTGCACGAACAGTTCGAAGATGTTTGCAGCAGCATGGACTATCAGCTCGGAGACCACGGCTGCGGTTACCCTTGCGCTGCATCACAGACAGGAGCGCCTGCGATGGTGTACTCAACGACGAACCTGGCTGCACGAATGGCAAAACGTCATTTTCTCGGATGAATCCAGGTTCTGTTTACAACGTCATGATGGTCGCATCCGTGTTTGGCGACCTCGCGGCGACCGCACATTGGAAGTGTATATTCGTCATCGCCATACTGGTGTATCACCCGGCGTGGTGGTATATGGGCGCCATTGGTTACACGTGTCGGTCACCTCTTGTTCGCACTGACGGCACTTTGAACTGTGGACGTTACATTTCAGATGTGTTACGACCCGTGGCTCTACCCTTCATTCGATCCCTGCGAAACCCTACATTTCAGCAGGATAATGCACGACCGCATGTTGCAGGTCCTGTACGGGCCTTTCTGGATACAGTAAATGTTCGACTAATGCCGTGGTCAGCACATTCTCCAGATCTGTCACCAACTGAGAACGTCTGGTCAATGGTGGCCGAGCAACTGGCTCGTCACAATACGCCATTCACTACTCTTGATGAACTGTGGTATGGTGTTGAAGCTGCATGGGCAGCTGTACCTGTACACGCCGTCCAAACTCTGTTTGACTCAATGCCCAGGCGTATCAAGGCTATTATTACGGCCAGAGGTGGTTGTTCAGGGTACTGATTTCTCAGGATCTATCCACACAAACTGCGTGAAAATGTAATCACATGCCAATTCTAGTATAATATATTTGTCCAATGAATACCCGTTTATCATCTGCATTTCTTCTTGGTGTAGCACTTTTCATGTCCAGTTGTGTAGAAAAACGTGGTGCCGAAGCCATTAAAAACCTGGAATATGAAGCAATGGAAGGAAGTCATTTGGTCGGATGAGTTTCACATTGTTTCCAACTTCTGGCCGATTTTACGTCTAGCGAACACCATCCAAATCCTATGTTGCAGACTGCTCGCTGCCAATAAAAGTTACTCAACAAGGTCACATTACTGCTAAAGATTACGTCACCATTTCGCTGCTCCGGTCCATATACTTGTTCCCCAATGGTAATGCTGTGTTCCAAGGCGATAGGGCCCCTGTCCACACAGCTCGCATCGTGCAGGGCTGGTTATATGAGCATGAAGATGAACTGTCGCTTCTCCCCTGGCCGTCACAGTCACCAGATATCAATGTTACTGGGCCTTTGTGGTCTACCATGGAGTGAATGCACCATGTCCCTTATCGTTATCTGGTATTACCACTATTTTGCAGGAAGATTGCTTTGAATACCAGCCATGTCTTATGTTTATCCATTCTGAGAGGACGGGAAGCTATTTTGAATGCCAGTGGTTTTCCTGTAACGTATTTGGCGTTGTAATGTGTTGTGTTTTTGTTGTTTCTATATTTTTGTCCACCCCTTGCACATTCGCTGTGTTACTATTAAACAAGGAAGAACATTATTTAAAAGGGCATTCACACAAACAGTGTTGTGAAAGAAAAACGTGTACTAGAAATTAAAGTGTAAGGGCATAGAACACAGAATTTAGTGCGTTTCGTAACCAATAAACGATCACTCTTTTGTTCAAATAAAAAGTAAGCGAATGACTAACACAAATGAAACCAATGTATGTGTGAATTAAATATCCGCATACTGTAATATCCACGTCTATATTTTATTCAGAATAATATTCACGACAGCATTGTATGTGGCATATGACTGAACTTTGATGCTATTCTCGTGATACTGATAAAAAGGACTTCATCGTTAATAAAGTAATAAATAATTATTGTCAGCGACATGATCTAATATTTTGTAAAAAAGTTATATCTCAGACAATGCCCATGTAAAAAGATAATGAATATCTCAATCTTTTGTTATCTATGATTTCTCAAGAAAAATCCTTCTTCTTGTTCGAACTGTTGTAATGACAGGATGTGAGAGACGTCTCGTAGCACAGAGGCCTGTAAAAAAACTGTGTTACGTTGCTAACCAATATTTGAAAATAGAGTTTATGTGTAACGGAAATGAATCTTCCTTGTTTGGAGTTTTGTTTCATTGCAATTCTGGTCCTATATAAATGTTAAGTTTTCTGCTCAGCTACAATAGAGCTCAGCCATTGGCGTTATTGATCTACAGCGCAGTTTATTAGTAAATAGTGAATATTAAGCCATTAACATTGAGAAATATTTTCAAATGTTAATGCATATAGTGAAGGTGCAAGGAGATTATCTTCTATGAATACAAACTGCATCTTATATATAAGTTCTTATCTGCTGATGTATGAAACCTGGTTATTTCGTAACAACTTTAATGAAATATTTTGACAGGAAAATTCATTAGTGTTGTGTACATGTGGTATTGTGTGACAGAACTGTTCATTTTGCTTAAAGTAAAGTGTTGACACCTCGAATAACAGTAGCGTTGGATTCGATAAACGATCTGCAACTAGCAAAGAATCTTTTAAACAACAACACTGAAATTACTAAAAATCATTACTCTTGTTTAGTTCAGATTACCTATCATGCATTTAGCTTGTTTGCTGGTTATAAATGATTACTTTTGTGAATGAACTTAGTGACATGCTGCTCGACAGACAACATTGCTACATGTTCCCAGGTGGAGGTTTCTTTAACAAGATAACAATCATTAATCAATTATTCAAAATGAAACTCACAATCGCATTATTTATTTTGCCGCCAACCGGTTTCAACCCGTGAAGGGGTCATCTTCAGGGCAATTGACACTCGCTGGAGTCGTTACCCTGCCTGTAACTGCCAACCGTGCACAGGCAGGGTGACGACTCCAGCGAGCGACCAAATAGTGTAAATTGCCCTGAAGATGACCCCATCGCGGGTTGAAACCGGTTGGCTGCAAAATAAATAATACGATTGTGACTGTCATTTTGAATAATTGATTATAAGTAAACCAATCGCTGTTACCTCCACACAACTATGTTGTCTAAAAATTTAACAATCATTGGCCGGGAAAAGCAGTGATTAAATAAAACCTCATGTTACATTAATAATAAGTAACTAGTTTTATTGTAATCTTGCTGAAATTGAACAACACAAAACACACGTAAGTACACCACACGCCACATAATCGGAAACTGTACTACGATGATTTAATTTCCAGAAACTGCCAAATTACAGCGACAATCACTCGTTTATCTGTCATCTATAATCTTCGTGATATTGACTGAGGAAGAGTAGCCTTATTGGACACAGCAGAGACAGCGCAACCTGAGACTGCAGCACCAATCACCATATTTACACGTCATGAAGTATGCACAGTTACACGTCATGAAATATGCACAACTAACTTGCATAATAGAAAAACTTGAGCACCAACAATTGGTTATAGAAGCGAACCAAAAATAAACGGAGTCGCGTACGCATTCAGAGTGTAGCAAGTTCTCATCCTCCGATTCCGACCAAGTTTATCTGGAGTTTTCAATAGTTATAAGGTAAATACCAGCTTGTCTAGCATATTGGCTGCAAAGTAGCTCACTCTCCAATGGATATTTACCCGAACAGACTGTTCTGCATTTAGGAGAAGGTTATGGAAAGTATTACAAAAATGAAGATCGAATGTCGTGCAAGACATCGACTTTACATTGTATACTCATACACAAATACACGCTCATATGCGCTAGGATTGAATTTTATTTTATGTCTGGTTTTCATTACCCAAACTTTAACAGCTCACTTATTTTCCAACACCACTTACTGTGACGAATACGATGACAAGGAAAAAAGTTATTGATTGCACAGACAGATGACGTTACGTTGATATCGATTAATTCTTGTTACTATCTTCGAGCATGTTGTGCAGTGACGTAAGTAAAGTGTTACCTTTATCATAGAAATAGTTTTCTACATATGCCGTTTCAATCCGGTCGCTGGAAAGTTGCATTCTAACGGATAAACTGGAATATCGTGTTTTTAAGAAAGCTCTTTATTTTCGGTAGGTTTTCGCCAACGGATATACATACAAAGCTCGTGAAAGGTGATAAGCCACCTAATTCATGAATTTCAATATTTAAGAAACAGGAGGATGAATTCAAGCGTGGATTACTTTTTTAATGTACAGCTTTGTGTTATATGGGTGTCGCCTTAGTTGAATTTGGGACCAAAGCAAATGATAAAGGAATTACTCAGTGATGTTTGCAGCATTTTAAAAAGACGTTAGATGGTTGTGTGAACCTGTTTGATTAAGACTTCGACTCACCATCTTAAACCAGAAACAAAACAAAAACTGAAGCACTGTGCTTCTTCACCTTCATCTGTCGGAATTTGAAATATCATTTTTTCCTGAGATGGAAACCGGATTATTCCTACTGATTACATTACAAAGCATTAAACTATAACTACACAATTTTATATGTATCTTAGGTGTCAACGAGGTTAAGAAAGGCCGACACATTGTGCAGCACCGTAGATTATGCCTGACGATCATGCCATCTTTGGAATGTGGGTGCGCCAAAAAGCAACCACTACCATCAGAAAACTTTAAACGTAAGGGTTATACACATTCTTCATCTACTTCTAGCCTTATATTCAATGCCCAATCATCTGATCACTCTTCGAAATATAGCATAATACGTTTTTACCTTGGTCTTTCCATTTGGTAGACGTGTCACCTGTTACAAATGTGCAGATCACGACCACTCAACAGTTGGTCCTTCACTATATTTGTTTAATATCGATGAACTGTGGGCTCTGAAGAAACCAGGCAGATAATACCTAGGGAAAGCATCAGACTACAAAAACTTTCGGTTCGGCTACTTTAATCGAAATTGGTCAACTCAGTGACAGTGTACAAGAAGTTTACTTCAGAAGAATTTTTACGCTATGCTGGAAAATGTTGTGTGCGACATTTCATGCAAAGAAACAAGGCTGACGCTGCAAACTTGTATACTGACTCAATATGTCCAGCTAGTGATGGGAGCCAACAAGGTACGAGTAACACTAACTTGCGTCCGCGCATATCTGCATTCCTTGTGTCCTCTGCACCAAACATTTCCCCATGTCTTGTAGAAATTATTCATTTCTTATTTTATTTTATATTTCATGTATCAAAGAAATTATTCAGATAGTGAATGGAGACGAAAATTTAATAGTCATGGGTGACTGGAATTCGGTAGCAGGAAAAGGGAGAGAAGGAAACGTAGTAGGTGAATATGGATTGGGGGTAAGAAATGAAAGAGGAAGCCGCCTGGTAGAATTTTGCACAGAGCACAACTTAATCATAGCTAACACTTGGTTCAAGAATCATAAAAGAAGGTTGTATACATGGAAGAACCCTGGAGATATTAAAAGGTATCAGAGAGATTATATAATGGTAAGACAGAGATTTAGGAACCAGGTTTTAAATTGTAAGACGTTTCCAGGGGCAGATGTGGACTCTGACCACAATCTATTGGTTATGACCTGTAGATTAAAACTGAAGAAACTGCAAAAAGGTGGGAATTTAAGGAGATGGGACCTGGATAAACTGAAAGAACCAGAGGTTGTAGAGAGTTTCAGGGAGAGCATAAGGGAACAAATGGCAGGAATGGGGGAAAGAAATACAGAAGAAGAAGAATGGGTAGCTTTGAGGGATGAAATAGTGAAGGCAGCAGAGGATCAAGTAGATAAAAAAACGAGGGCTAGTAGAAATCCTTGGGTAACAGAAGAAATATTGGATTTAATTGATGAAAGGAGAAAATATAAAAATGCAGTAAATGAAGCAGGCACAAAGGAATACAAACGTCTCAAAAATGAGATCGACAGGAAGTGCAAAATGGCTAAGCAGGGATGGCTAGAGGATAAATGTAAGGATGCAGAGGCTTATCTCACTGGGGGTAAGATAGATACTGCCTACAGGAAAATTAAAGAGACCTTTGGAGAAAAGAGAACCACTTGTATGAATACCAAGAGCTCAGATAGAAACCCAGTTCTAAGCAAAGAAGGGAAAGCAGAAAGGTGGAAGGAGTATATAGAGGGTCTATACAAGGGCGATGTACTTGAGGACAATATTATGGAAATGGAAGAGGATGGAGATGAAGATGAAATGGGAGATATGATACTGCGTGAAGAGTTTGACAGAGCACTGAAAGACCTGAGTCGAAACAAGGCCCCGGGAGTAGACAACATTCCATTAGAATTACTGACAGCCTTGGGAGAGCCAGTCCTGACAAAACTCTACCATCTGGTGAGCAAGATGTATGAGAAATGCGAAATACCCTCAGACTTCATGAAGAATATAATAATTCCAATACCAAAGAAATCAGGTGCTGACAGCTGTGAAAATTACTGAACAATCAGTTTAATAAGTCACGGATGCAAAATACTAACGCGAATTCTTTACAGACAAATGGAAAAACTGGTAGAAGCCGATCTCGGGGAAGATCAGTTTGGATTCCGTAGAAATATTGGAACACTTGAGGCAATACTGACCCTACGACTTATCTTAGAAGCCAGATTAAGGAAAGGCAAACCTACATTTCTAGCATTTGTAGACTTAGAGAAAGCTTTTGACAATACTCTCTTTCAAATTCTGAAGGTGAAAGGTGTAAAATACTGGGAGCGAAAGGCTATTTACAATTCACACAGAAACCAGATGGCAGTTTTAAGAGTTGAGCGGCATGAAAGGGAAGCAGTGGTTGAGAAGGGAGTGAGACAGGGTTGTAGCCTCTCCCCGATGTTATTCAATCTGTATATTGAGCAAGCAGTGAAGGAAACAAAAGAAAAATTCGGAGTACCCTGCCTTTTTCATCGATCGCGTAATCATTTACAAAATATACAAAACTCGTCCGTATACGAAAATTACACAGAATATAACACTTTATCACCAACAATACCATTCACACGAAATGCTTCCCGACAAACACGATTAACGAACAATTGAAATCTTCATAATTGCACAAAATTGTCAAACCCTTATACTAGACATCAAAAATTAAATTCTGCAAAAATACCATTAGAAGAATGACAATTACCAAATCTACACATGCAATATAGACTACAATTACTAAACCACAAATTACTACAACAATACTACTGTCTGGTATTTTTACTATCAGAAGATTCCAAGGGACGATCCGAAGCAGCGGTCACCACGTGCATGGGGGCTTAATTAATTTTTTAGATTATGCAAATATTTTTACTGTCTGTCCAGTTACGCAGTCTCGTAACCGGTTGGCCCTGACCAGTATTAGTACGCAATCTGACTGCATAGAACAACAACAAAGAATGAAACAAAACTTCCGTTAACACAATTAATTAATTAAGTCCCCAGCAAGTATAAAACCTACGAAACAACAAAACACAAATGTAACTGTTCTGTGTGTGGAAGTGTGATTCAACGTACACATCTGGCACGGTACTTCCTCAATAAGACAAGATATTTTAGATACCATTTAGACTGAATTAATTAAATAAAACTGAAATACTATAATTGCACATAGAAACCCGAATTACAGACTAATACATGAACACGAGCCAGATGCTTTGTTGACTGAACCTGTGACCAAGAGGCATTATTGTTTAAGACATTGAAATATATAAAAAAAGGAATTTTTTACCTTCATATATATTGACGAAAAGTACACTCTAGTCCATCAAAGTAATATGACAATATCTGAACAAGCACTCTCCATGGGAACTTCTCAACAACGACACGCTACTGCAACATCTCCACAAGCACTCTCTACCACCGCCTCTCGACAAGAACTCCGCCTACCACCGCTTCTGAACAACTACTGCCAGTGGAGGCGGCTAAATAATACTCTCTGGCGCTGTGACTGAGTGTAGCCACCTTTCATATGCCCCTCCTCCACAGGCTAGAATTTGATGGTATTTTTGCCAGCATTGGTGGTGAAAGTACCGCCAAATTCGTCCCAAAAATACAGACAAAAATTAAAAAGTAATATTAATAAGTAAATATCACATAACTAAATAAATTTTTGCTTTACACTGACCTTTCAATAACCTAATATATAAAATACAGTAAGGAATACAAATGCTTGCATACATGTGATTTTACATAATAGTTTACGTAAGTATTATTCAATCGATGGCACCAGAAATGACGAACAGGTGCAGGCAAGAATCTCATAACATTTCAGAAACAGTAAACACACAAAAAATCAGTTCATACAAATATTCGCATAAAAACCTTTCAATAGTTCAATAAACAAGTAGGACTCCTCAGAGTAGTTGACAGTTCGAACAGTGGCACCCAGCAATGAAGCAGTCCATCAGTGGCACCCAGTAATATTGAGCAGGTGCAGACTCCAACAAGTGACATCATTTCAGTAGAAGCAGTCCATTAGTGGCACCCAGTAATGTTGAGCAGGTGCAGACACCAACAAGTGACATCATTTCAGTAGAAGAAGTCCATCAGTGGCACCCAGCATTGTTGAACAGGTGCAGACACCAACAAGTGACATTATCTCAGTAGAAGCAGTCCATTAGTGTCACCTAGTAATGTTGAGCAGGTGCAGACACCAACAAGTGACATTATTTCAGTAGAAGCAGTTCCAGTAGTGGCACCCAGCAATGTTAAACAGGTGCAGACAGCAACAAGTCACATTATTTCAGTAGAAGCAGTTCCTTCAGTGGCACCCAGTAATGTTGAACAGGTGCAGACACCAACAAGTGACATCATTTCAGCAGAAGCAGTCCATCAGTGGCACCCAGCAATGTTAAACAGGTGCAGACAGCAACAAGTGACATCATTTCAGTAGAAGCAGTTCCATCAGTGGCACCCAGCAATGTTGAACAGATGCAGACACCAACAAGTGATATCATTTCAGTAGAAGCAATCCATCAGTGGCACCCAGCAGTGTTGAGCAGGTGCAGACACCAACAAGTGACATCATTTCAGTAGAAGCAGTCCATCAGTGGCACCCAGCAATGTTAAACAGGTGCAGACAGCAACAAGTCACATTATTTCAGTAGAAGCAGTTCCATTAGTGGCACCCAGCAATGTTGAACAGGTGCAGACACCAACAAGTGACATCATTTCAGCAGAAGCAGTCCATCAGTAGCACCCAGCAATGTTAAACAGGCGCAAACAGCAACAAGTCACATTATTTCAGTAGAAGCAGTTCCATTAGTGGCACCCAGTAATGTTGAACAGGTGCAGACACCAACAAGTGACATAATTTTAGTAGAAGCAGTCCATCAGTGGCACTCAGCAATGTTGAACAGGTGCAGACACCAACAAGTGACATTATTTCAGTAGAAGCAGTCCATCAGTGGCACCCAGTAATGTTGAACAGGTGCAGAGACCAACAAGTGACATCATTTCAGTAGAAGCAGTCCATCATTGGCACCCAGTAATGTTGAGCAGGTGCAGGTAACAGTGTATAATATTCACTATCACTAATTAGACAGTTCATCAGCAGAAATTAAACATCTCCAAGTGGCACCCAGCAATGTTGAATAGGTGCAAGCACGAACAACAGTTTGAAGGCACACACAATTGCTTTTACAAAATCATTATCAATGCTCTTACACTAAACATACAAATTATAACAAACACACAAATGATATCAGAGAATTGTCATATTAAATATTACAAATACACAAATATCAGTAAACCTATAATATTTATGGGTGTCAGTGCAGACCACAACAAACAAGTAAAATAATATTCAGGAAATAGGTCGGTACCAATTATTTGGGATTAGGAAAGGAAAACACACAAAACACACTCACTCATCTTTCATCCACATTTAAGTACTACTGTGTAATTGAATAGTGTTAACTGTGTAAATGCAATTCTGTCAAAGGTTTGACTTTCGACATGTGTATCAAGTAGTAGTGGCAGCAATGTATAACAGTCGATAATAGTTAGTCAACGTCGTAGTCCTCATGTCAAGATCAGTGTTTGCCAACCAAATCAAAATGTACGGTTGCTGAACAACTGTCAGTGTGCCAAGATATGCAAATGCTTCCTCTCTCCAAAAAAAAAAAAAATATATATATATACTGCTTATTGATTTAACAGAGAGTGTGTGTAGACAATCTTCTTTCCACTTGAGTGTTCTCGTCTGCCATCTTCATCCTCCTTGTTCCATATAAACCAACAAACAAAAAAAAATGCTCCTCACTTACTTCACCTCTTATCCACCAAAACTCCAATAATTATTATCATCATATAATCTTAATATTTCAATAATACCTCTTACGTCGATACATATAAACCTTATCATCAATGTCATTTACCTTACCTCTTGTGCACCAAACCTCCAATAATTATCAATTTCACACAATCTCAATACCTCAATATTTACCTTACCTCTTGTCCACCAAAACTCCAATAATCATCAACTTCACACAATCTCAATACCTCAATAATACCTCTTCAATACGTCGATACATATAAACCTTATCACCAATATCATTTCACTTCCATAACAACTCTTTCCTCTAGTCAGTCTCCTCGAACAAGTACAGATAAAATCCTAGTGCAAACTTCAGTTCATCATCCCATACAATCCGAAGACACAATGTCCACACACAACCTCTGTGTAATCCATCTAACCCAAATCTTCTACTCATTATGAATTATAAAATACATTTTAGTTACCTTGTCCATCATAAAATAAAAGAAATGCATACATGACCTCTAACAGCTTTCAGTTTGAATAACTTTCAGTAAGTAGGTGCGAGTACGTAGTATGAAAGATCACATAAGACTTTGAGTGAATAAATCGTAATATTTCACAGTGTGTACACCACTTCAAGAATCATGGCAAAACAGAAGCAAACATGTGGAGTATTTCTTGTGTCAAGTGTCACTTACTATTTCAGTTGCTCACGAAGAATGCAGTGTAATAACTGTCAATGGTCTAAACCTAGTCTTGGTATTTCATGTCGTTAGCTTCCTTTCTATTAGCATAAATTTATATAGCTTCCATAAAATCTCCAGCTCATGTGACTTCTATGAAGTTTCTTGTACTAATGTCGTTCGTCGAATTATAGCAGTTCATTTTCTTATCTTAAAAATATAAGGCACTGAGCGTAAGCAAAACATGCAATAGCGAGTAAATATACCAGTGGAGAACAGAATGTCAACAAGTGGATGTAACACAATCCCTACAACGAGGCTCTGCCAAGCGAACAACCTATAATTAATACCATAGTGTGACCTAAACTCCATGTTCGTACACTGTACATCAGCATTTCTATATACCAAAATAAAGAGTAGTTATGACAACAAAACAGGAATGTGTAAATATGCAATCCATACGCAATGCAGCAAATATATATCTCACATAATAAACAGGTCATTAGCATCATATCAGCATAAGCAAATAAATGTTCATATGTAATCTTAATAAGTAAACATGAAGGCGCAAGCAGATAAATCACAAAGTAAAACTTACATACATAACCATATCAGCACAACTAATCAGGTGACAATTATAATTTAAATAAATAAGCACAGCAGACACATAATAAAAAAAATGTGACATCAGTGAAAAAGCATAGCAGCCAAGCGATGCATAATATACACAAGTAACAACCCTGTTCATTAATAAAACATTGTCAAAATCAGCAAATGTACCCAAGCACGTCGCTTCACAAGTAAATTCATAGAACATGAAATTTAGCACAAAGTATAAATCACGTAATCGCGAGCAGCAATTTACGTCTAAAGTACGTACCTAAGCGGAAATATGTTACCTGAAAAATAAACTCAATTAATAGTTACCTTTTTAGTTTATTACTTTCTTCTTTGAAATGACCTTCTTCCCGAAAATTTCTCGATAGCAAGTCCTCTTAACGTCGGACACTCACAGAATTTACCTGAAGTTCTTAAATATTTTATACAACCGTATCCTGAAAAATACTGAACGTTAATAACATAATTTATCAAGTCACTATAGCTTTATACTGCATTTATTCGGAGAAATTACACTGTGTATTTATTTACGGCTGTCAGTGCATTCGCACTGAGCGCTCGATCAGCTAGCTGTAGGTACGCGTGACGTAGGAAGTAAATGTTTGCGGTCAACGACTGCCTTGTGCAGCGTGCAGACTTGACTGTTGCTTTGAGTATGTGCCGCCGCCAAAACACAGCGCGGTATCCTTGTATTCTCTGCATGTTTACATGTAGCTGTTAGTTTCTCAAAAGTATGTCATTCCACAAAAATTTTAACGTTCGATATATGATGTATTCCCTTAGAGCGTCGAAATTTAAGAGTTTCTACTTCAACAGTGTTATCATGAATAATTTTGCAAACCCTATATGGACCGTTATAAAGCAGGAAAAATTTGCGACACAAGCCTTTTCCTTTGTGAGACAAACGGTGAGACTTAATTAACACCTTTTGACCAACTGACAAGGTTTTTTAAACGACCAGGACGTTTAGCTGATTTCTCTTTTCTAGCAGCCGCAGATGCAATATTTTGCAGAGCCAGATTCATAACTTCAGAATGCCGCAGTTTCCGTGTAGGCGGAAAAGGAACGATTTCAGAAATCCGATTTGTCGGTGCTTTATTTTTTAATATCAATATAGGCGGTAAAGAAGTTGAATCATTAGAGAGTTCATTCAGAATGTTTTGAAAAATATGAAGATATTGATCCCAAGTTCTGTGATTCTGATGACAATAAAGTCGACACAATTTATTGATTTCCTTCATCCATCTCTCTGAAGCATTAGATTGAGGGTGAAAAAGTGAAATGAAAATTGGTTTAATCCTACGACGCCGTAGAGTATGAAGCCAAATTTTAGAGCGAAACTGTGATCCGTTATCTGATATAACTTTATCAACATGACCCACTTCTTTAAGAAAATGTTTGATGAAAGCATTAGATACTGAATGAGCTGTTGCTTTGCGTAAAGGTGTAAAACACACATATTTTGATGTCAATTCCACTGCTACAAAAATGTACGCAAAACCATTAGTAGAACGAACCAATGGACCGAACAAATCGACTGCAGCCATGTCCTTTAATTTCGCTGGAATGATAGGAAACAACGGTGCTCTGTGAGAAATAGTTGGCGGCTTAGCCTTTTGACATAATTTGCATTTGGCAAGAACAGATCGAATACGTTTTTCCATATTACTGAAGTAGCAATTTTCTCGTAATTTATGAAAGCATTTTCTGGGACCGAAGTGTGCATAACTGAAATGTGTGTACCAAATCAATTTATTAACCCACTCATCAGGAATGCAATAACCAAACAGAGTTGTCGACCGATTTTCGTTTAAAAAGAATATCATTGCGAACTAAATAATACTGTCTGATCGCTACGCTTTTCTTTCTCCTCCACTTCTCCTTAATGTCCTTCCAGATTGGATCCTTATTTTGCTCCTTAGCGATGTCCTGGAGCGAAGACGAAATAAAATTCTCAAACGCAACACCTTGAATATACATCAAACAATAATTGTTTTCTTTGCAGTCCTCTTCAGCACTTTGTTTCAAACCCATAGGTGCACGTGATAAAGCATCAGCAATAATATTTAAACAACCCTGTATGTAAACAATACTAAAGTCAAATTCCTGTAGATACAGCGCCCATCGTGACTATCTTCCATGTGTTAATTTTGTTGACATAAGAAATTCCAGAGCTCGGTCATCGGTGTAAACCTTAGTATGTCTGCCATACAAAAATATGCGAAATTTTGTGAAAGCCCATACAACAGCCAAAGCTTCAAGTTCCGTTATCGAATAATTCTTTTCTGAATTAGAGAGAACACGACTTCCAAATGCAATAGTTTTCTGTATTACAACGCCGTTTTCTTCTGTCTCTTGAAATAAATGTGCACCTAGGCCTTTGTATGAAGAGTCCGTCGCCAAACAAAAATCTTTAGATAAATCCGGATGTGAAAGAAGTGGAGCAGCAACTAAAGCATCACGAAGTTGTTCAAATTCTGACTGAGCTTCCTCATCCCAACACCAATTAGATTTCTTTCCAGATAGTTCACACAAACGAGGTGTGGCCAAATTCTCCAATCTAACAAAGAAAATTACAGACACCAAGGAAACTACGAACATCACGTTTTGTGGTAGGAACAGCATAATTACGAATAGCGTCTAGTTTTTCTGGATCAGGAAGAATACCTTCTGTAGAAATAATATGACCAAGAAATTTCACCTGAGAACGACCAAATTCAGATTGTTTCAAGTTCACTGTAATGCCAACTCTTGCAAAAATATGTAATAATGAATCCAAAATTTTGTTATGCTCACTCCAAGAACGTTTAGCAATAAGAATATCGTCAACATATGAAGTAATATTGTCACGAAGTTAAACAGGTAAAATTTCATTTAAACTACGAATGAATGCTGCTGAAGATACAGTATGTCCAAACGGTAATTTCCGAAATCACTTTTGGGTAAAATAGTCATATCCGGTTATTTTTTTTTACCGACTCTCTAGATAGATTGATAGTTGAAGAGTTGTTTCGATAGATGCAAAGAATAGTAAAAGAGTAGGCAGCAGTGCAGAAAACTAAAAGAGAAATAGCACTACTACAGCTCGGGGCCCTGTGCACGCTACGGCACATATTCACTTAGTGCAGCGAATCCCCTGAGGACTTTAATAGCCGCACATAAATTCCAGTTTGTGACTTAGTGGCAAATTTGGCGGAAGTGCGTACATAAATTGATCTAACCATGAACATGGATGTATGTCATTCTTAGAATTGCGAAAGATCTTAAATTTCCGAACAGTTAGGAAGTGTTTATAATCAAAGTTTTCTCCTCGTGGCGACAAAGACCTACCGCGTCTGTCCCAGTCCGAATGTCGATTATTGTCAAGTTCGCGCGCCTGGCGCTCTCTTGTTGCATCTCGTAAATGAAATAAATTACTATCTTCAAAACCCGCTGCTATCAGTGATTCCAAATTTCTTCTACCGTCTTTTCCTACAATTTTGGTTTCAATTTGTTTGACTTGCTTTCCTAATGCCTCAAATTCCCTTTTAACGCGTTCATTAAATTTTCCGTAGTTTTCAACAAGCTTATTTATGTTCTAATACTCTTCGGTTTCTACAAATGGCAATGGAGCTGTATCATCCGAATCTCTGTCCCCATTTAAACTAAGACTTGTCAATTTATCTGAGATCTCCTCAACTCTTTCCGATGAGTCACCTATTTTTTCTTTCTGTCTATTTACGTCTTCCGTAAGTGTCGCGACTCGGGTTTTGGTATTGTCACATTTAGTAGTTAACTGTTCACACTGTTGCGTTAAGTTATTTATTCTGTCATTTGATACAGATTCCTCGATTCTCTCAAATATTTCTTCCTTATCGTATGCACGTTGTAAATTTAATTCTGAAAATTTTTGTACTATCGCGCGATCTCATTCTTCCCGTTCTCTATCCTGTTCCTTTTGTCTGATTTCTATTGAAATTAATCTATTATTGTGAGCATTCAAAATCGGTTGTACTTCTTCTCTAATTTCTTTCTTTAATTCATCTTTCATGTTTTTGAAACATGTCCCTATTCGTGAGTCTAATCGTGTTTCCATTGTTTCCATCTCCGTTTTCATTGTTCCTATATCTGTTTTTAATTCAGATCGTAACTGTGATCCCACTGTTTTTAATTCAGATCCTAACTGTGATCCCAGTGAGTCTAACCATGTTTCCATTGATCCCATCCCCGTTTTAATTGTTCCTATATCTGTTTTTAATTCAGATCGTAATTGTGATCCCATTGTTCCCATATCAGTTTTAATTGTTCCTATATCTGTTTTTAATTCAGATCGTAATTGTGATCCCATTGTTCCCATATCAGTTTTAATTGTTCCTATCTGTGAGTCTAACCGTGTTTTTAATTCAGATCCCAAATTTAATATAGCACTGCTCCACAATGACTGGTTCGACATTCTTTTCGCCCCTAACATTTCCCGCAAAACCAGTTTCCTTCGTCATAGCAGTAAAGCTATCTGTGTTCGATACCATTTCAGAATCTTCTAGCGTTAATCTCGTATTCTGTAAATTTTTTGATTGAGAAAAATTTTGAACTGGTTCCGGACTATTTTCCCTGCTTATTAAATTGTTTTCCACTTCATTATTCATCATCCTGTTCTCCTGTGTATGCGAGTTCGCCATGTTAACAATATCGTCATTCTCACTATCCATCATTTTTGCCTTTTTCATCGATCGCGTAATCATTTACAAAATATACAAAACTCGTCCCTATACGAAAATTACACAGAATATAACACTTTATCACCAACAATACCATTCACACGAAATGCTTCCCGACAAACACGATTAACGAACAATTGAAATCTTCATAATTGCACAAAATTGTCAAACCCTTATACAAGACATCAAAAATTAAATTCTGCAAAAATACCATTAGAAGAATGACAATTACCAAATCTACACATGCAATATAGACTACAATTACTAAACCACAAATTACTACAACAATACTACTGTCTGGTATTTTTACTATCAGAAGATTCCAAGGGACGATCCGAAGCAGCGGTCACCACGTGCATGGGGGCTTAATTAATTTTTTAGATTATGCAAATATTTTTACTGTCTGTCCAGTTACGCAGTCTCGTAACCGGTTGGCCCTGACCAGTATTAGTACGCAATCTGACTGCATAGAACAACAACAAAGAATGAAACAAAACTTCCGTTAACACAATTAATTAATTAAGTCCCCAGCAAGTATAAAACCTACGAAACAACAAAACACAAATGTAACTGTTCTGTGTGTGGAAGTGTGATTCAACGTACACATCTGGCACGGTACTTCCTCAATAAGACAAGATATTTTAGATACCATTTAGACTGAATTAATTAAATAAAACTGAAATACTATAATTGCACATAGAAACCCGAATTACAGACTAATACATGAACACGAGCCAGATGCTTTGTTGACTGAACCTGTGACCAAGAGGCATTATTGTTTAAGACATTGAAATATATAAAAAAAGGAATTTTTTACCTTCATATATATTGACGAAAAGTACACTCTAGTCCATCAAAGTAATATGACAATATCTGAACAAGCACTCTCCATGGGAACTTCTCAACAACGACACGCTACTGCAACATCTCCACAAGCACTCTCTACCACCGCCTCTCGACAAGAACTCCGCCTACCACCGCTTCTGAACAACTACTGCCAGTGGAGGCGGCTAAATAATACTCTCTGGCGCAATCTCTGGCGCTGTGACTCAGTGTAGCCACCTTTCAATAGGATTGGGGAGATGAGAAGCTTGTGGCACAACTTGACTAGAAGAAGGGATCGGTTGGTAGGACATGTTCTAAGGCATCAAGGGATCACCAATTTAGTATTGGAGGGCAGCGTGGAGGGTAAAAATCGTACAGGGAGACCAAGAGATGAATACACCGAGCAGATTCAGAAGGATGTAGGTTGCAGTAGGTACTGGGAGATGAAGAAGCTTGCACAGGATAGAGTAGCATGGAGAGCTGCATCAAACCAGTCTCAGGACTGAAGACCACAACAAAAACAACATATGTCATGTTCCGTCGGACAAAATGGTCATGCAACGGGTCAGTGTATGAAATTCTAACAGAAGAGTAATAATAGATAAAATGGAACGCATATGAGTCCTATGCAAACGACAAGCCGTACGTTTAAATAAACATAATCAACAACGGAACACAGGAATTAGCTTACTTTCCTAATTTTTTCGTGAGTTCTTCGACAGAACAGAAGGCGTGAGCCATGAGGAGACTCTTCAGTTTAGACTCGAATGTGCGTAGATTACTGCTAAGATTTTTGAGTTCTTGTGGCAGCTTACTGAAAATGCAATAGAATACTGTACGCCTTTCTGCACAAGAGTCAAGATGTTGCGTTCCATCTGCAGATTGGATTTTTGCTTAGTATTAACTGAGTGAAAGCTGCTAACTCTTCGGAATAAGCTGATATTGTTAACAACAAACGACATTAAAGAAAATCTTTATTGAGAGGCCAATGTCAGAATCACCAGACTACTGAACAGGGTTGACAGGTGGTTTGTGAATTTATATCACATATTGCTCGAACCGCCCGTTTCTGAGCCAAAAATAATATTTTTGAATCAGAAGAGTTTCTCCACAAAATAATACTATAGTCACAACGAATGAAAATAAGCGAAGTAGACTACTTTTCGTCTTGAACTATCACTTATTTCAGATACTGATCTAATGTTCAATAAAGCAGCATTTACTTTTTAAACAAAATCCTGAACATGGGTTTTTCACGACAGCTTACTATCTGAACGTCTATGAATTTCAACGATAAAGTCTCACTAATCATACTCCCATTATGTGTAATCAAAAAGCCAGTTTTTGTTGAATTGTGTCTTGGAAACTATAAAAAGTGAATATTTCTGTGATGTAACATCGATGTACTTGCTACAAGCCATGAACTGTATTCTCAGATTTTCGCCGGGGTCACGTCGTAGCTTGTCCATGACATTTCGGCAAACAGTCTCGTTACCACCTTCATTCAGATGATTCATGATGACTGTTGCTCCTCCCACGTTGGCGTTATCCCCCAACACCCCCCACCCCTCCACCATTCGACATCCCACACCTATCGCTACGTGCGCATTTGCCCTAGTGGGTGGTGTCGGTGGTGAGGGCAGCGACGGCAGGCTGTGAATTGTGGATCAAGTGCCCATGGGTTCGTTGTAAGGCGCGGACCTTACTGTACGGGAACGCTTCGCTTTTTCTAGACTTGGTACAGGCTTCCATGCCTGACTCATTTTCACGCCACTGTCTTTGTTAATCAGTTAATCAGATCGTCTTGAACCCTAATTTCAATGGCCTTTTTAATCACGCTCTCTCAGAAGGAGGACGATTGCTTGAGTATCTTGTTTTTTATTTTTATTTTCTTTTTTTTTGTAGTCTACGGTATGGCTAGTTTTTGTGTTTGCACTGTTCTCAGCTATGGCTGAGTTGATGGTCTGGTGTAGTTCAGTGTGGTGTCTGTATTCACCGCGCATTCTCTTCTACCATGCGAACTGTTTCGCGAACGTAAGCCTTGCAGAATAGTCAGAACATTTGGTAGACCTCTGGTTTGCGAAGGCGTAGATCATTCTTCGCTGAACCTAGTGACAGAAAGAAAGGTGACGTCTCCGTGATATTTCCTTGACAAGTAACTGCGATTGCGTAGGTCCGCTGTGTACATGAAATTTTGTCCTCGCAGAACAATTTGCATTGTTGTAAGAAAGTTCCTGCAATCCTCACATCGTTCTAGATACCAGCTTCTGCATTATATTTATTATCAGTAAACACTATATATTCCTTAACTATAATATTATTTGTTCGTTCATTATTATCAGTTTCTATTTATACTGGACGCTACACTGGCGACGGATTTACAGGACTCAGTTATTGTGCATCTAATCTACGTGTTTTCTCTTTTTGCATGATACAAAATCGCAGTTGATGAGAGAATAAAGGATAGGAACGATGCAAACCAAGGATATATAAAACGTGAGATTTTTAAGGCCTGTACAGAAGATGCCTTCCGACATTGCAGCACTGCAAGTCTACTCTTTTCCTTTTATCGTGCGTTTTTGTTTTCGGGCGCAGTGGTGGCGTACGTGCAGATTGCACTCAGAATTTTTCAGTTTCAGTAACATCACTCTGTGAAATCAGCAGTATTGCCTGTAATGGTGACAGAACTGCTCGCAAAGGTTCTAGAAAGCAAAGCACTCAGAGATTATTGCACTGGCAGCCATTAACTGACATTTCTAAGAGAAGCTTCGTTATCGATAGTATTGCTTTTGTAGTTTTGCGATATAGTAGCTACTCATTTTTATTTTGTGCGTTTTTATTAATAGCAAATTTCAAAATGGAAATGCGCGAGCAAGGTCAGGCAGACGTCAATCCCGTGCTGCAAGATACACAAGCTAATTCCATAGAACTGGTTAACGAAATGTTACGAAATTTGAAACTTTAACTGTTGCAATGAAAACAGTTTTGGCAAACCAAGTAGACAAAAAAAAAACACGAATTGTTGATTAGAAATAAGCAAATTCCTTGTGCATAGGAAGGATCATCAATGCACAAACAGATATGTCAACTAAAACTGAACAAATTCCAGAACTGAGAGTGTTCTGCAAACCACCTCTGCTACAGTGAGAGGCGTAGATCAAACGGTCGCTCTCGTTCTCACAGGTACTGCCCTCCGTGCGAGAGGCGAGATGAACAAAATTACAATGGTGATCGTGGTAATAGGCGTGATCGTGTCTGGTACTATCGCTCATCGAATAGACCGTGACAAAATAAACGTTTTGACAGACATGAGCACCGATCCAGAAGCCATCAGCCTGGAGTGAGCATAACCGAAATCACTCTAATTCGGCTCAGAATAAGTCAACAAACTAAATGAGGCTGGTACATCTACATCTACATCTACATTTATACTCCGCAAGCCACCCAACGGTGTGTGGCGGAGGGCACTTTACGTGCCACTATCATTGCCTCCGTTTCCTGTTCCAGTAGCGTATGGTTCGCGGGAAGAACGACTGCCTGAAAGACTCGGTGCGCGCTCGAATCTCTCTGATTTTACATTCGTGACCTCCTCGGGGGGTATAAGTAGGGGGAAACAATATATTCGATACCTCATCCAGAAACACACCCTCTCGAAACCTGGACAGCAAGCTACACCGCGATGCAGAGCGCCTCTCTTGCAGAGTCTGCCACTTGAGTTTGCTAAACATCTCTATAACGCTATCACGTTTACCAGATAACCCTGTGACGAAACGCGCCGCTCTTCTTTGGATCTTCTCTATCTCCTCTGTCAACCCGACCAGGTACGGATCCCACACTGATGAGCAATACCCAAGTATAGATCGAACGAGTGTTTTGTAAGCCACCTCCTTTGTTGATGGACTACATTTTGTAAGGACTCTCCCAATGAATCTCAACCTGGCACCCGCCTTACCAACAATTAATTTTATATGATCATTCCACTTCAAATCGTTCCGTACGCATACTCCCAGATATTTTACAGAAATAACTGCTACCAGTGTTTGTTCCGCTATCATATAATCATACAATAAAGGATCCTTCGTTCTATGTATTCGCAATAAATAACATTTGCCTATGTTAAGGGTCAGTTGCCACTCCCTGCACCAAGTGCCGATCCGCTGCAGATCTTCCTGCATTTCGCTGCAATTTTCTAATGCTACAACTTCTCTGTATACTACAGCATCATCCGCGAAATGCCACATGGATGGTTCAAATGGCTCTGAGCACTATGGGACTCAACATCTGAGGTCATCAGTCCCCTAGAACTTAGAACTACTTAAACTTAACTAACCTAAGGAAATCACACACATCCATGCCCGAGGCAGGATTCGAACCTGCGACCGTAGCGATCTTGCGGTTCCAGACTGAAGCGCCCAGAACCGCTCGCCCACACAGCCGGCAAGCCACATGGAACTTCCGACATTATCTACTAGGTCATTTATATACCGGGTGATCAAAAAGTCAGTATAAATTTGAAAACTGAATAAATCACGGAATAATGTAGATAGAGAGGTACAAATTGACACACATGCTTGGAATGACATGGGGTTTTTACAAAAGTTAAAAAATGTACGACAGATGGCGCTTCATCTGGTCAGAATAGCAATAATTAGCATAACAAAGTACGACAAAGCAAAGATGATGTTCTTTACAGGAAATGCTCAATATGTCCACCATCATTCCTCAACAATAGCTGTAGTCGAGGAATAATGTTGCGAACAGCACTGTAAAGCATGTCCGGAGTTATGGTGAGGCACTGGCGTCGGATGTTGTCTTTCAGCATCCCTAGAGATGTCGGTCGATCATGATACACTTACGACTTCAGGTAACCCCAAAGCCAATAATCGCACGGACTGAGGTCTGGGGACCTGGGAGGCCAAGCATGACGAAAGTGGCGGCTGAGAACACGATCATCACCAAACGACACGCGCAAGAGATCTTTCACGCACCTAGCAATATGGGGTGGTTCTAATAAAACCCCATGTCATTCCAAAAATGTGTGCCAATTTTTACCTCTCTATCTACATTATTCCGTGGTTTCTTAAGTTAAATTTATACTGACTTTTTGATAATCCGGTATATTGTGAAAAGCAATGGTCCCATAACACTCCCCTGTGGCACGCCAGAGGTTACTTTAAAGGCCTGTAGACGTCTCTCCATTGAGAACAACATGCTGTGTTCTGTTAGCTAAAAACTCTTCAATCCAGCCACACAGCTGGTCTGATATTCCGTAGGCTCTTACTTTGTTTATCAGGCGACAGTGCGGAACTGTATCGAACACCTTCCGGAAATCAAGAAAAATAGCATCTACCTGGGAGCCTGTATCTAATATTTTCTGGGTCTCATGAACAAATAAAGCGAGTTGGGTCTCACACGATCGCTGTTTCCGGAATCAATGTTGATTGCTACAGAGTAGATTCTGGGTTTTCAGAAATGAAATGGTACGCGAGCAAAAAACATGTTCTAAAATTCTACAACAGATCGATGTCAGAGATATAGGCCTACAGTTTTGCGCATCTGCTCGACGACCCTTCTTGAAAACTGGAACTACCTGTGCTCTTTTCCAATCATTTGGAACCCTCCGTTCCTCTAGAGACTTGCGGTACATGGCTGTTAGAATGGGGCAAGTTCTTTCACGTACTCTGTGTAGAATCGAATTGGTATCCCGTCAGGTCCAGTGGGCTGTCCTCTGTTGAGTGATTTAAGTTGCTTTTCTATTCCTTGGACACTTATTTCGATGTCAGCCATTTTTTCGTTCGTGCGAGGATTTAGAGAAGGAACTGCAGTGCGATCTTCCTCTGTGAAACAGCTTTGGAAAAAGGTGTTTAGTATTTCATCTTTACGCGTGTCATACTCTGTTTCAATGCCATTATCATCCCAGAGTGTCTGGATATGCTGCTTCGATCCACTTACTGAGTTAACGTAAGACCAGAACTTCCTAGGATTTTCTGTCAAGTCGGTACATAGAATTTTACTTTCGAATTCACTGAACGCTTCACGCATAGCCCTCCTTACGCTAACTTTGGCATCGATTAGCTTCTGTTTGTGTGAGAGGTTTTGGCTGCGTTTAAATTTGCAGTGAAGCTCTCTTTGCTTTCGCAGTAGTTTCCTAACTTTGTTGTTGAACCACGATGGGTTTTTCCCGTCCCTCACAGTTTCACTCAGCACGTACCTGTCTAAAACGCATTTTACGATTGCCTTGAACTTTTTCCATAAACACTCAACATTGTCAATGTCGGAACAGAAATTTTCGTTTTGATCTGTTAGGTAGTCTGAAATCTGCCTCCTATTACTCTTGCTAAACAGGTAAAACTTCCTCCCTTTTTTTAATATTCCTATTTACTTCCATATTCAGGGATGCTGCAACGGCCTTATGATCACTGATTCCCTGTTCTGCGCTTACAGAGTGGAAAAGTTCGGGTCTGTTTGTTATCATTAGGTCCAAGATAATACACTCCTGGAAATGGAAAAAAGAACACATTGACACCGGTGTGTCAGACCCACCATACTTGCTCCGGACACTGCGAGAGGGCTGTACAAGCAATGATCACACGCACGGCACAGCGGACACACCAGGAACCGCGGTGTTGGCCGTCGAATGGCGCTAGCTGCGCAGCATTTGTGCACCGCCGCCGTCAGTGTCAGCCAGTTTGCCGTGGCATACGGAGCTCCATCGCAGTCTTTAACACTGGTAGCATGCCGCGACAGCGTGGACGTGAACCGTATGTGCAGTTGACGGACTTTGAGCGAGGGCGTATAGTGGGCATGCGGGAGGCCGGGTGGACGTACCGCCGAATTGCTCAACACGTGGGGCGTGAGGTCTCCACAGTACATCGATGTTGTCGCCAGTGGTCGGCGGAAGGTGCACGTGCCCGTCGACCTGGGACCGGACCGCAGCGACGCACGGATGCACGCCAAGACCGTAGGATCCTACGCAGTGCCGTAGGGGACCGCACCGCCACTTCCCAGCAAATTAAGGACACTGTTGCTCCTGGGGTATCGGCGAGGACCATTCGCAACCGTCTCCATGAAGCTGGGCTACGGTCCCGCACACCGTTAGGCCGTCTTCCGCTCACGCCCCAACATCGTGCAGCCCGCCTCCAGTGGTGTCGCGACAGGCGTGAATGGAGGGACGAATGGAGACGTGTCGTCTTCAGCGATGAGAGTCGCTTCTGCCTTGGTGCCAATGATGGTCGTATGCGTGTTTGGCGCCGTGCAGGTGAGCGCCACAATCAGGACTGCATACGACCGAGGCACACAGGGCCAACACTCGGCATCATGGTGTGGGGAGCGATCTCCTACACTGGCCGTACACCACTGGTGATCGTCGAGGGGACACTGAATAGTGCACGGTACATCCAAACCGTCATCGAACCCATCGTTCTACCATTCCTAGACCGGCAAGGGAACTTGCTGTTCCAACAGGACAATGCACGTCCGCATGTATCCCGTGCCACCCAACGTGCTCTAGAAGGTGTAAGTCAACTACCCTGGCCAGCAAGATCTCCGGATCTGTCCCCCATTGAGCATGTTTGGGACTGGATGAAGCGTCGTCTGACGCGGTCTGCACGTCCAGCACGAACGCTGGTCCAACTGAGGCGCCAGGTGGAAATGGCATGGCAAGTCGTTCCACAGGACTACATCCAGCATCTCTACGATCGTCTCCATGGGAGAATAGCAGCCTGCATTGCTGCGAAAGGTGGGTATACACTGTACTAGTGCCGACATTGTGCATGCTCTGTTGCCTGTGTCTATGTGCCTGTGGTTCTGTCAGTGTGATCATGTGATGTATCTGACCCCAGGAATGTGTCAATAAAATTTCCCCTTCCTGGGACAATGAATTCACGGTGTTCTTATTTCAATTTCCAGGAGTGTATTTCCATGAGTCGGTTCTCTGTTTAATTGCTCGAGCTAATTTTCAGATAGTGCACTCAGTATAATGTCACTCGATGCTCTGTCCCTACCACCCGTCCTAAACACCCGAGTGTCCCAGTCTATATCTGGTAAATTGAAGTCTCCACCTAAGACTATAACATGCTGAGGAAATTAATGTGAAATGTATTCCAGATTTTCTCTCAGTTGTTCTGCCACTAATGCTGCTGAGTCGGGAGGTCGATAAAAGGAGCCAATTATTAACCTAGCTCGGTTATTGAGTATAACCTCCACCCATAATATTTCACAGGAACTATCCACTTTTATTACACTACAGGATAAACTACTACTAACAGCGACAAACAAGCCACCACCGGTTGCATGCAATCTATCCTTTCTAAACACCGTCTGTGCCATTGTAAAAATTTCGGCAGAATTTATCTCTGGCTTCAGCCAGCTTTCCGTACCTATAACGATTTCAGCTTCGGTGCTTTCTATCAGCGCTTGAAGTTCCGGTACTTTACCAACGCAGCTTCGACAGTTTACAATTACAATACCGATTGCTGCTTGGTCCCCGCATGTCCTGACTTTGCCCTGTACCCTTGGAGGCTGTTGCCCTTTCTGTACTTGCCCGAGGCCCTCTAACCTAAAAAACCGCCCGGTCCACGCCACACAAACCCTGCTACCCGTGTAGCCGCCTGATGTGTGTAGTGGAGACGACCTCCCACTCTACCACGGGTGAGGGGTCAGCCTCAATGTGGGCAGTATCCCGGGCAGCCACAGCTGTAGTTCGATCTGGGGATGCGTGGGACGAGCTGGCCGTCCCCGACAAACCCCCATCCGGACCCCCACAATGATGCCCATTGGCAACAGCCTCAAGCTGTGTGACCGAAGCCAAGACTGCCTGAAGCTGGGAACGAAGGGATGCCAACTCAGCCCGCATCCGAACACAGCAGTCGCAGTCCCTATCCATGCTAAATACTGTTGTGCAAAGAACATCTGAGAGAGCACAAACAATTCGACACAAAATTTAAACGGTTATTAAAATACAATACTGCCTAGTAAACGCAGTAATGCTGCTAGTTGCGCACTGCTGACACACAGCTCGGTTGCGGAAGGCTAACTGTACTGTCAGTAACGTACAAAGACTATTTGAAAGAAATAAACAAATGACAGACGACTACACGACTTTACACGTCACAGGTATTAAAATGCAAATCTGCCCCTGCTAAATACGAAACTACACAATGATTTGGCGGATTTAACTAAACAAGTGCGCTAAGAACACTCAAACAAATTTTCAACTTGACTACAACACTTATGTGAACGCTAAATAAGCCACTTGCTGCTACTTGCGCACTGCTGCCACACTGCTCGGCAGCAGAAGGCTAACAGTCACACTAACACTCACCCGGTCTCGGAGAATAGTAAGGACACGCAGCATTCCATGAATTTACGAGTTATTACGAAGCATGCGTGATGAATTGTGCCAGAAGCATACGGAATATGATAAATACCATGCTCAAATAATTACTTCTTCACCTAAATGGTACCTGTAACAATAATTCTCGACACTGATGTGCAGTAGACTGCCATATCTGCCAGACTGTTTAACTGACTCTGCGAGCAACGGAAAGCACTGACACTTCTTGTGAGCGTATACAATACTGTGGGAACAGTTAGCCCCAGATACAACGCTGTGAAAATCCAGACTCTATTGCAGATCAGATTAGGAGAAATGATGTTTTCACACGTGTTTCTCGTCATGGAAGTTATGACAACGTGATGCATCACATGAATTGATTTTCTGAGCGAGAGAGATTCAGTGATCAATCTCTCTGCTGGAAAATTACATGTTAAAGTCATCACGTCACTAGGTATTTGATTACTGAAGTGACGCATTGTGATAAATTTTGCCAGGTAGTTGAGATTCGTTGGAGAGCTAGCAGATCCTAGCCAATAGAACGATGATAACAAGAGCGCACATGTACGGCGTGTCATACATGAAGAAGTGAAGAAATCGGATTGTTTCCATGCTGTACGAAGAACAGATTTAGAACAATTACTGAAACCCAGTGATAACGATTTTGAGAAACGTCCTGGTATTATCTGTGAATATGAATGTAAACTCGATGAATATCCTCATGAAACTACTGCCACGCTTCCTGCAGTATTCCCAGGGCCAAGTGACCAGTAGAAACTTCCAGGTGCTGTATGTATCCTATATATCATTGTATATAATAAACAGAGCTAGTTATATGTCCATTACCTGGGGACCACATGGTAAGTATTTCACTTTACGTTACTTGTAAGATGGTATATTCTATGCAATGTGTCAACTTCAGTGAGAGTATAGCAGTTACAGTTTAACGAAGATTAATATTGTGCAATGTAATGCAAAATACTGTACTCTTTGATTAATTCGACATTTTAGGATGAGTTGATAGCTGCTAGGGGATTTTTTTTTTTTTTTTTTTTTTTTTTTGAGCAGGTTAGTTGATTCGATGAAATGTGCATACACGTTCTCTCTCATATTTCAAATATCACGAACTTTACTGTACTTCGGTACGTTTGTATTCCAACAGATGCCACTGGCCCTCTACAAAGATTGCAACATATTGACGGAAGGAAAATTACATGTTTTCTTGCTAATCCAGGTCACATGTGAGTTATATGCCTATATCAGACGGCTGTAATGGGGCATTAGTAATGTAATGTGACTATATTGTATATGTGTACAAAGGTGCACATATACTGTTATAATTTTATTGTCTTCGGGATTGTTCCTTATTTCTTTACTCAGTTTCATATGTCATTACTGACAAGTAGGTGGTGCAGTTTCTCAGTTTCCTTAATTTGGTGGAGAATCATGGGCAAACGGTGGCACAAAGTTAATCTGAGCTCTGTCGACTCTGCCGTTTAAAAGACGCTGCGTGCACGCCTTGAGAAGTCTTCTGCATATAACTCGAGTGCTGTAAATTTTTTCTCACGAGCACCGTATTATCTCTGCAAATCCATATCGTATCGTTTCGAAATTCAAACACTATCTTTTGCATTTACACCTTACAATGCGCATAGAATTAGCTGCAAAACACATTGCTTTTCTGTCTTTCAGATCGATTTTACTCGTTACCAATTACGAAATCTACAAATGACAGCGTAAAGACGGAAAAATACAACGCATGTGGAAACCAACAGCGTTTTAAAAAATGGTGCAAATGGCTCTGAGCACTATGGGACTTAACTGCTGAGGTCATCAGTCCCCTAGAACTCAGAACTACTTAAACCTAACTAACCTAAGGACATCACACACATCCGTGCCCGAGGCAGGATTCGAACCTGCGACCGTAGCGGTCGCGCGGTTCCCGACTGAAGAGCGTTATAAATACTTAAAAACAATACAATTCATAGGATCTTGAACTTTCTCTAGAAAGCTGTGCAAAAGCATTTATTAAATACACGGCACCGGGCCCACAATGCGTCTGCTTGCAATACCAATGGTGAATAATATTTTTCCCACATTAGGTGTATTTCTATGTATTTCTGACGTTGAACTTGCTACGGAAAAGAATAGGTAAAATTCATGCCGAATGGAGTTTCCAGTCCTGTGTTAATGAATAAGGTTTTTAAGCAACAGCGTTAAACGTGGGCTCTTTGCTTGCGTTTTGACCTAAAAAAGATATCTTGTACTTATCTTTAGACGCTAGGTATATGAAAGCGTTTTTGAGGAAAAAATGAGCTATAGACACACAAGTCGTTGAGTCTTGGTACCTCGATTTTGTTCGAGATACTTCGAGAGAATAGCAGCAGCCCAGATAGAGATTTAATTTTCGGAATTAACAGAGATGTCTCTCACAATTTCGAGTTCCAGTGGTTATCCATCTTGCAAGGTAGATAGCAAAAGCTATTTACTGCTCGAACATATTTGTACTGTGACGTGTCACTTCAAACATGTAATAGAGTTTGTGATACTTGTATTTGTCTCGTTTTTATGGCAAGTAGATACATGTTTGTGTCACGTTGATACATCTTTGGGGCAAGTTGACATATTTTCTCTCGTTGAAGCACGATTTTGTCCACCTCCAGCTCAGTTTCTTAAATTACCTCCCATCTTGATGATGCCACACATTTAAGAGATCATTGATCTCATGCGACCTCACCAGGGTTCAGTGTCACTGAAGACGACACAGAAAAAATACGTACACCAGGACATAAAACCAGGTCCCTATAATGAAGCAGAATGAGAGAGTATATAATGAACAGATCTATACCAAGCGTTTCAGACATTACGATACTATTGCATGGTTTTCATGCGTTGTTACATACACACAAATATTTTCATTTGTTTTATCCTACACATGCTATCTTATGAGAATCGATTAACTTATGATGAAATTTGATGCGTAACAGGCAAATATAATTAATTTATGGATATGTTGCTCTATAAATTCAAACTACGTTAGACCGTAAATACACACTGAATTTATTATTTGTGAGAATAGGATACGAAAAAGCAGTAGTAATAATGACTGGACTCAACATAAGGACACTGAAACAATGTCAGAAAAAAATCGTGGTGTAACTACAAAGCTATTAGAGAACTAATAAATGAGTTGTTTACAATGAACACTTCATGAAATTTCGATGTGAAAAGTGATTTACTTCAACATACTGATAGATCAAACTTGTTCTCACTATGTGTGAACCTAAATTCTGTAATCAAGTCTCATGAAAGCACATAGATTTCAATTGTAAGCTTAATTATGTACAATTAAAATAATATTCAGAAAATTGTCGAATATTTGGATATTATACCAGCACCAGCTGCGGTAGCTGTATTATCTTATGCGCCTTGAATCACTTCTGTCGGCAGTAAATCCATATAAGTTTTGTCTGTGGTGTGTTGCAACAAACATGTTTTAAAAGTAATTTTTGCACTTCGACTACATTTTTTGTTGGTAAAGAGCTGGTTACGTTTTAACCTCTATATCTGAATCGCGTTTGAGGGGTGTACTGACCATCAAACACTATGAAGAGTGACATAAACTGAGACGATTTCTTACAATAGATTCAGTTGTGACTGATCAATTCACTTTTCAACTGTCTCTCAATTCTTTTGGACGACAGAGTAGTCTTAAAAGTCGGATGTTGAAATCTCGACGAAATATTCGCAGAAAAATGATGTTGCTGCAAAACAGGAAAGCTGAACCTGACTATATACTAGAAAATGTATTTAGACTCAATACTCGATGTATTTAGACTCAGTCTCTGTAGAGACTGTAGCAGTTATTCCATGAGGAGAAGCATACCAAGACGAAGTTAAGGAAAATAATATGTTCACGAAGGCAGAAGGAGGAGCTATTGCAGGAGAAAAAGAAGAAGAAGAATTAGAGGAAAGTGGATACGACGTGGAAGATCGTGGTGCTGCTGGTGGTGGTGGTGGTAGTGACGATGGTGATGATTTTTGTATCACATTGTGGGTGATGCATTATACAAACAAAAGAGATGTTCTCAGGCAACCAAGAACAATAAAACTATATTACTGATCCAGACAATACAAAGTAACATAAGTTCCTGTATGGCAGCTGAAGAGCTTCTCAATGAATGCAACTCAAAAATCGTCCTGATCTCACGTGAAACTGTATTACTCGATAACAGCGCTTGAATGTGTAGTTGAGTACACAATTTACCACAGTAAGGAAACACAGCCATCACACTGGAGTCCACAGCTGTGACATAGGTGTCAGCTGCAGAGGTGAAGCCATTCTGGAGAAGAAAGTGACTCCTGGAGGAAGGGGAAATCCTGACTTGGGACAGAGGTGACGGTGTGAGTGGCGTTCAGAAGGATGCTTGGACAAGGGCATAGCAGGTCTGTGGCTTGGGGGCTGCAAGCTGTGCCTTGAAGCATTGATGCAGGCTGTCCAAGAGGGCGGTGGCAGAGCGCCAGAGGCTGACTGGAAACAGATTTTTGAAATAGTGGTGTCCGCAGCTCGTGGTCGTGCGGTAGCGTTCTCGCTTCCCGCGCCCAGGTTCCCGGGTTCGATTCCCAGCGGGGTCAGGGATTTTCTCGGCCTTGTGATGACTGGGTGTTGTGTGATGTCCTTAGGTTAGATAGGTTTAAGTAGTTCTACGTTCTAGGGGACTGATGACCATAGATGTTAAGTCCCATAGTGCTCAGAGCCATTTTGAACCATTTTTGAACTAGTGGTGTTCACTGGGATGAGAGGGTTCTGATGGGGCTGGCCACTCAGCAATGACTGGAAAGGACATGATAGCAGCTGGGACCAGATGCAACAGTGTTAACAGAATGTCCTGGGATGTCGTCAGACACCATGTTGCCAATGTCAGGAAGAGGCCGTAGCACTGAGTCACCCATAGTAGGAAGACTGGCCACAGCTGCGAGCTTCCAGTAGAGTGTCAAGAAGAGGAGGGTCAGGATCAGTGAGAGCAGAAAAGAGATGAGCGATGTGACCATTGGCTGGAGAAAGGGAGTCAGCAGAGTAGGTGGGTGCCGATGGTACAGGAAGTACAGGGGACGATCTGATGGAGAGGGCCAACGACTGGGATGGCTGCAGAGGTGCCGGCTGAGAAGGGCCAGGTGCAGAGGGGACAGATGCACTAAAACTGATGACGCTGAAGACAGTGGTGCTGGAGCTGGTGGCACTGGAGTTAGTGCACTGGAGCTGGTGGTACTGGAGCCAACAGCACTTGAAATGGTAGCACTGGAGCAAGTGGTACTGGAGCCATGATGCTGCAGCTGGTGGCAAGAGCTGGCAGCTTAGGAGCAGGTAGCACCAGAGCAGGAGGAGCAGGAGCAGGAGGCACTGGTGCAGAAGTGCCGTAGCTGGAGGTGCCAAAGCAAGAAGTGCCAGAGCATGTGCTGCCACAGTAGTTGGCGCCATAGAACATGGTGCTGGTGCCAGGTTGTGCCAGAGAAGGTGGCGTCTGGGCAAGTGGTAGAACCCATGGTGCACAGACCTATGGGGCCTGTGGTGCAAGTAGTGGTGGGGCCCATAGCACAGGCGCTGTGGCGCCCATGGTGCAGGTGCCAGCAGGACCTGTGGAAGAGGAGTTGGCAGAGTCCATGGCAGAGGGACTGTTAGTGCCCATGACCCAGGAACAGGTGGAGGCTGAGGCGCAGCTGCTGGCAGAGTCCAAGGCACAGGAGTCAGTGGCTCTGGAGCAGAATACACCAGAGGAGTGACCAACATAGGATGAGCTAGAGGTGCCAGGGCAGGAGGTGCTGGGGCAGAAGCATCAGGTTAGGATCAGAGGAGGTATTGATGGAGGAGAGTGTGCTAGAGGTAGATGACAGGAGGTTGATAGGGTGGAGGTGGTGAGGAGAGAAGCATCACGAAGAGCAGAAACATGAAGGGAGTGATCCAGAGCAGGAAGAAGGCGGACCGTGAGTCCAATGTGTTGTCGAACTCTAGAGTGAGTGAGGGCAGAGTAGCTGATTCCTGGGCAAGGGTTGAGTTGAGTTGGGCAAGTCACCATAAAAGTAGCTTGGTGGTGTGCAGTATGTGCTGAGCGTGATGCAAAAGCTGTGCTGTCCTGTCAGTTGCACGTTGGGGTAGATCGCCAAACAACCCTAAGTCAATGGTGCAAATTCTTACCCCATAATCAGACAAGCTGCAAGAGCGATAATTCTGGTGAAGAAGTATCTGTGGCAAAGGGGTGAATGGGATCAATGAGCTGGGGCTGACACGACCTCTCTAACCCAACGATGAGGCGGTAATGTCCAAAAACTGCAGTGTAAATGCGAAGTACAGAAAGTAGCAGTAACAGAGAACTGAAAGGCATAAAGGCACGAAACAAGGAAGGACCACCTATAATTTGGAAACAACATACAGAAAAACGAACGAGCCACAGTACTGCATAATGGAAGGGAGTGACACAAAAAAAAGCAAATAAGCCAAAGTAAACAGCCAACAACTACTGGTAGAAGTCTGAATGCAGGGTAGAATCACGAAAACACCGTGTAGAGGGCATACAGGCGAAGAGAGGCAGGTTATCTGGGTGAGCAGTAACAAGTTTTTTTTCTTCCTTTTGTGTTCTGATCTGCTGAGAAACTGGACTGCTCTACAACAGTTCTTGAACGTATAGTTGAGTACACTGTCTATCACAGTATGGAGACACTGTCGTAAGCATAGTTAGTTTCTGCTACACTTTAGGATTTTTTTGTTCCAACTGGTATGCACTGCACTCTGTTGAGCAGAACTTGTTGGACGTCGATTACGAACTCGCAAACTGGAAGCCGCGTACCTGTAGACAGATTGGCGAGCTGATGGTGGCATCTTATAAAGCCACCCGGTGTACTGCGACTTAACGATGTGTAACAGTAAGGTCTTTGAAGGTCAAGGAAGGTCAAAATGGTGGCATGAACGTTCATTTACAGAAGGTGTTCGAAGTGATGACCATTGGTATCAATGCAGTGCTGCAATCTTCTTATCATGGACTGAGTAGTATTCCTTATCACTTCGGCACTTGCCGAAGCACATGCTCTGACAATTCTCTCTCGTATATCGTGCAAATATAAATATTCGCCGAATACGGAGTATCCATCTTACGTGCCATTGACACGTAAACACCATTCGACGGTTTCGCAATAAAACACTAATAGGAACGGTAAGACTAGTACCGTCGAATCAATCGAATGTGAACGATGTATTCCTTCGAACAACAAGTCGATATACTGCTCATTCACGGAGAATGCCAACGAAATTCAGTGAGAGCTAAACTTATACGCTGAAAGACATTCTCAACGTACTCACCCTACCACATCGTACATTTAAATATGTGTATGATAAATTGAGAACAACTGGATCTTTAACGCTTCGGAAACATATCCAGCAAAGGAAAGTTACTAACGAGGAAACGGAAATTGGTACTCTTACCACTGTGTTTCGAAATCCTTTTATTAGTTCGCGTCAAATCCTAAGGGAATCTGACACGAACCAGAGTAGTGTTGTTCGTGTTCTGTATCGCCATAACTGTCATCCTTACCAAGTCAGTCTCCACCAAAAATTAACTGGTACAGATTGTATGTATCGCATCTGCATTCATGAACCATGGAAATGTTAATATGCATAACATGCATTATTGGGCAACTGAAAATCCATGTTGCTGCGGCAAGTAGACCTTTGTGACCTTCCTTGACCTTCAAAGACCTTACTGTTACACATCACTGGATTCGTCTCGATAGCCCCTATTAGAAAATAAGTACCAAACTATAGCACCCCATTTAAAAAAACAATGTTGACCGTCATACCTCTGTCGGGACCCCACCTAGCAACAAAAATCCAGCGTCGTCCCATGTAGTATTTGTCCCACAAATTTTTCGGCTACTATCATACTTTCGGAGCTATTCTAGGTGGCAATAGTTAGTGACTCACCCTGTATGCAGTTACGTTTTCTTCAAACAGTCCGCTCTGACCAAGTCTACTGAGCGTGAAATTATTGGTTTGCTTATTTATCTGCTTATCAATGAGATCAATTTTCAAGCACACAGGATTCTTTTCAATTTCATGTAAGTTATGTGACCTTGAGCTCAGCAGCACGTTTAGGTTGCCACTTCACGTTCACAAGTTTGTATTTAAGATAACAGACACCAAGTAAAGGCTACTGACTTACACTGTGTTACTCATGTACACATAATGCAAACAGAAAATTACGAACTTCTAGACGAGCACTGTACGGGGAAATAGAAGGAGATCCGACAAATCATCTCCAGAAAAGACCATTGAAATTTACGCAGTACCTTCAATGCAAAATCTGTCGAGAAATTTCGACGAGCTGCTACTCCTCTATATATGCTGACAAAAGACCACAAACAGAGAATCTCCTCATATCCATTGTGAGCAACATAACAGGAGCTGCAACATACGGGATGGCCAAACACCTGACTGCTCTCCTGAATCCAAGTGTGCGAAATGCCAGCATCACATCCGAAACTCGATTTATTTTGTAGATCTACAACAATTTCGTCTCAGTTTTAGTGACTCGAACGTAAGTTTTTATGTAGTGTCCCTCTTCACCAGGATACACTACTGGACTCCAAAGAACTGATAAGAAAGAAATTCAAGATCAGCCTAACGAGACTCTTCGAGACTTCCTGGCAGATTAAAACTGTGTGCCCGACCGAGACTCGAACTCGGAACCTTTGCCTTTCGAGGGCAAGTGCTCTACCATCTGAGCTACCCAAGCACGACTCACGACCCGTCCCCACAGCCTTACTTCCGCCAGTACTTCGTCTCCTACTTTCCAAACAAGCGACAAGTTCGAATAAATTATTGGTAACTTCTTAAAAGTAACTGAGCTGCTATTTAATTGAACAATATAATTTGCTTGAATTTTATGCTCCGTGTAGTAGTCACTCTCCCAATCTTGTTATTAATCGATTTGGCACAAGCATCCTTGGAAACTGCTAATTTCCACAACATTGTCCAAAAACGATATTTTTAGGGCTCTAATTTGCTATGAGCAATTGTTTTAAAACATGTTTAGAGTTTAACTTTGAAAGTATTGAGTGATACTAGTTGGGAGATTAGGACAGAGGCCTTAAAGCCTTTGAGATTTCAATTGGCACATGTATACGACGCGTTGCTAAGCATTTACGAAAACCAAGAAACTGATAATTTAATGAGACGAGGCGTCGTTTTTATTAAATTTCATTAAAGATTTAAAGTTTTTGTGTTTATGACTTATTTGGCATAAAGTACTAAATTCCATTAATCCAATTAGCAAGCTGAAGCAAACAGGAGATTTTGATCTAGCCTTTGCACTTGATTTTTTACAAAACTGTAAAATATTGACTGCGAATCTTCTAACGGATTAGTTCTTCGATGAAACTATTACTGATCCAAAAGAACTTACTACCTAAATTGATGTGGATGCTAATTTTGGATTAACAAAAACACGACACTGCGTTAGAAAATAAAAAGGTACTTCTCGTACGGAGCATGAGATGCATCCATCAAAGATCCAAAAGAACAATATAAAACACATTTTTTATGTTACAATCGATCAAACACTAAATGCACTGGATGCTAGATTTGAACAGCTTAGTAATAACAGTACCTGTTTTCAGTTCTTATGTATTATATACGATTTAAATACCATCTCCAAAGAAATGCTACTAAAACACTGTAAGAACTTAGACCGTATTTTTACTGTTGGCGATTCTGTCGAGATAAATGGAGTAGAATTAGCAGGGAAATACAGCAGTATCTGCGCTTTTGTGCGAAAAAGAAAGCCTATGCAATGTACTGACCTTAATTCAACTTTAAATTTTGCCCAAATCTTACTATTGATTTAAGAATATGTAATACCAGTAACTGTGACCAGATGGGGAAAGTAGTTTCTCGAAGTTAAAATTAATTAAGAACGTTTTACGTTCCTCTAATACACTAAATCGTCTTCATGGTGTGGGTATTTTGGCAATTGAGAGTGAAGTTGCTGATCGAGTAAATTTAAAAGACGTAATAAGGAAGTTTGTAGACCTGAATATAAGAAAAAAAGTATTTTGTGATTTTAGCATAGCCGATCTTACCTTAATTTTCAAAATAGCGGCATTTAAAAAAGTAAAATAAATATATGATTAGCAGTTTGTGGCTAGGCACAGTTATTTCTTAATTTCTGCTTTTGTTTCACTGCTTGATTATCAATGTTATATGATTCGTTCTAGATATAAGCGCTTATTAAAATTTAAATAAAATGAGCTGATTTTTACAGAAAATAAAAGATACGTGCATTTGTTTGAATATACTGGGTGTCTCTCCTAAGAGCCGTCAGGCGCATTTTCTCTGGTGTTTCGGCAGATATTTCCAATTTTGTTTTTGAAACTTGTAGCTGTAGTCAGCCCAAATAAGTGCTGCTCTCACGTCTTTCATGAATGACGCGTTTGTCGTTTGGCCACATGGACGGGACAGCTTAGGTGAATTTCACCACCACCTCAACTCGCTTGACCCCAAAACATAGTTTAGCACGGAGGTGGAACAGAATGACATCCCCCCCTTTCTTGACGTTCTGCTGAAATGGAAATCAGATAGCAAGTTGGGACAAATGTGTTCAGAAGGCCATTACACACTGGTCTGTATCTACATGCCTCAGTAGTTACCACAGCTCATTCACGAACGCACATGTGTCCACAGGGCGCGATATATCTTCAATGGTGACAGCCTTCCAGCTGAGCTGAAGCATCTAAAAACAACATTCCGAAGGGTACAGCAACAAGGAGACACGGCATGCATTCAGGCACGTCGTACCTAAACAACAACAGGAAGAAAAACAGGATTACAAATAACTATCGTGCAAATATCTCTGCAATAACTTTAGAAAAGTAAGCAGAATCATGGGCAACAAAATTTCAGATATGTATTGCGTCCATCTCCTGAGACCTTGACACAATTAGGCCCAGTGAAGGATAACCTTCCTACGGCCTTGCTGCAGTGGTGCCACCAGTTCCCATCAGATTACCTGAATTAAGCACTGTCAGGCTTGGCTATCACTTGGTTGGGCGACTGGCCGGGTCTGCTGAGTGCTGTTGGCAAGCATGGTGCACTCACCCCTTGCGAGGCCAACTGGGAAGCTACTTTGAGCTCGAGTCACGAAAACTGACAACAGCTCGGGGACCAGAGTGCTCACAACCTTCCCCTCGACATCCACATTCAGTGACGCCTATCGGCTGAAGATGACATGTGGGCTGGTCGGTACCATTGGGCCTTCCTAGGGGTGTTCGGTTGGAGAGTTTAAGGGAGAATCTAGGCCTTCGTAAATCAGTGGTCTACGAAGCCCTCACCAATGCACCATGACATACGTTGGCGGAACTGCTTGCACAGCAGAAGAGAGGTACCACAAACATAGAGGCCACAATGAAGTACGTCAGACCACCAAATCAGCCGTGGCTAACTAGTACAGGAACTGGCCATACTATAGGTTACAAAAAAAAAAAAAAAAATATATTTAGGCTTTTTCCCTCTTCTGGCGTTGTGTGATCAAAGAGGCTATTGAAATTAGAGTCTAGGCACAACTAATAAACAAAGATAGTGGACTACAACTGAGTCAGGTCCGGAATCCTGTACTGAGTTTACAAAAATTAAAGCATTCCCTAGAGTGACTTCCTCGTAGAGAGCACAGTTTGATCAGAGAGGCCATTGAAATTAGGGTCTAGGACGAACTAATAAACAAAGACAATGGCCTACGACTGCGTCAGGTGTGGAATCCTGTACTGTTTTTACAAAAATCAAAGCATTCCTGTAGAGTGACTTCCTCAGACACTGTAGAGCACAGTTTCCAGCTGGGCGCTGTCACCATCACCATCGCCACCACACACTGCGGCAGCTTCACAGATAGCAATAGGAGCGAAATGGTGGAGGGGGTAAAGGCTAAATGTATCTAGGAGCCGACATGAGCAGAGCAGCAGTCATCAGGAATCACCTGCAGAAGGCAATAAATCTGTTTGCTGATTTATTGAGGACTACTTACACTGAGGTGATTAAAGTCATGGCATAGCGATATGCACATATACAGATGGTGGTAGTATCACGTACACAGTGTATAAAACGGCAGGGCATTGGCGGTGTTATCATTTGTGTTCAGTTGATTCGTGTTAAACGTTTCCCGACGCGATTATGCCTGCACTACGGGAATTAACAACTTTGAAATGGAATAGTAGTTGGAGCTAGATTCATGGTCATTCAGTTTCGGAAACCGTTAGAGAACTCAGTATTCCGAGATCCACAGTGTCAAGAGTGTGCTGAGAGTAACAAATTTCAGGCATTACATCTCACCGTGGACAACACACAGGCCGACAGCCTTCACTTAATGGCTGAGAGCAGCAGCATTTGCATACAGTTGCCAGTGCTAACAGACAAGACACCGTATGAAATAACCACATACATCAAGTAGGACATATGAAGAATATATATTCTAGCAGCAGTAGTAAACTTTTCGCCAACTACCATTAAGTTATCGATTTTGACAAAACGTATTGCAGCAGTATAATATCCCAGTTCAAGGTCGAAAAACAGCCAAACACTAATATGCTATGGCAGACAGTTCCATACTAATACAAGTTTTGTGTCGCAGCAGTAACTTGTACATATGAAGTTTATGGTGATGTGTTTTAAATCGGTGCAAGTGACTGAATGACATGGCATAGCGATTATTACATTTGAGTCATGGCATATGGAGCTTGGCTAAAATCCATCTCTGATTATATGTTTTTGGTCAGTCATGGTGTTCTCGCAGTAAGTATCAGAAGAGTAGTAGGGCCATTATGTTAGTGCAGGTTGCATACATTCAGGGGCAAACCGGATTGATTTATGACCCCCTCCTCTTAACCCACTGTTATGCTAATTGTTTTATGATCCCATAGGAGTTAATTTATAACATTCCAGATATAGTCCATCCTTCTGAGAAGTCACCAACCCCTCCTGCTCCTCCATTCCCACTTCTCTGGGAATCCCCACACTGATACAAGTGCACTTTTGATATCAAATTATTTGACTAATTAATTAAATCGATAAACTAATTAACTCCTCCCCCTCTGGTAAATCCTCCAGCCCTCCCCCTACCCCCCACACCAAGAAAAAAATTGCTGGAGAGGAAGGAAGTCATGATGTGAAATCGAAGTCAATGTCTATTACATAGCACAGAATGTACTGTCTATTTATAAAATTGAATTTTCAGGGGTTGAATCTCTTTAGTTGGGAAAAGCTCACATCCAGCAACCACATGTCCTAATTACAAGGGACTGCTGAAGATTGGAGCTGTTGTCTTGTTGGAAAATTTTCGTGTGTGTGCTCACCTTGACATGCAGGGATCGACTGAGCTGGTGCACAATGCCATCATCACAGGACGTCCCATCCCATCCCTCGCCCCCTTCCTCCCCACCCCTCGCAGAAAAAACTGGAGAGAAGAAAACTCATTCTGTGTTGTAAACGAAGGATCTCACGACACGAAATTCAAATCAATGTCAGAGGTCAATGTTGAGAACCGGAATAAAATAATAATTGGATCCTTTTACCGACCTCCCAATTCAGACGATACATTTGCTGAAAGGTTCAAAGAAAACTTGAGTTTGATTTCAAACCCGTACCCGACTCATACGATAACAGTTGGTGGTGACTTTAATTTACCCTCAATATATGGGCGAAAATGCATGTTTAATTCCGGAGGTACGCATAAAATATCATCCGAAATTATGCTAAACGCATTCTCTGAAAATTATTAGGAGCAGTTAGTCCATGAGCCCACGCGAATAGTAAACGGTTGTGAAAACACACTTGACCTCTTAATAACAAACAATCCTGAGTTAATGACGAGCATCAAAACCGATTCAGTCAACACAGGGTTGTCGTAGCGAGACTGAATGTTGTAATCCCCAAATCCTCGAAAAATAAGCGAAAAATATACTTATTCAAAAAAGCAGAAAAAATTCACTTTCCGCCTACCTGAGAGACAATCTCCACTCATTCCAAATTAATAATGTAAGTGTAGACCAGATGTGGATTAAATTCAAAGAAATAGTATCGGCAGCAGTTGAAAGATTTATACCAAATAAGTTAACACATGACGGAGCTGATCCTCCTTGGTACACAGAACGGGTTATAACACTATCGTCTGCTGCTACTGCTATACCATAACCTCGAAGCTGGAGGCAGGTTGTGAAATAAAACTGTCTAGTTAGTACAATTATGGTATAAAGCAACAGAGCAGTGTTACCCTCTGAGAGGAATTTTGTCAAGTTGACCGTGCTGTACCTAACGGGAATGGCTTATCGGAAATGAAAGTCAGAATTACGTAAATATTCGAACAGTAACAAACAAAATTTTGCCTATCTGCACTGTTCAATGGATAAAGAAAACGGTCGCCAGCCTAACTAGGCAAGAGAATGATTAACATTCTCGTTCAAGTAAATAGTTGTTAGTAACTTAAATGGATAAACACAAGCTATACTTTGTCACACGCGAGTGCAGTGAACTCTGACGCATACATATGTTTACGGTCAGATTGAAACTAACAGAGCAGCAGAAACAATTTGCAAAATTATAACAGATACCGAAACACACTATTACTTTCAGGGCTTGCACAAAGTGAATGGTCTTTATAACATTACTATTAATATGCACTTCTAATACACAAGAGAGACAAACACTTAGCAAACATAAGTATATAACATTTCACAACTGCAGCTTTCTCACTTTTACTACAGCGAAACACAATGTTGACATATATGTAAGATACTGACTCACCTTCTGCGATTTACAACAGGCATTAATGTGATCATTTACTAAGCAAAAACTTTATAAGCCTCAGTCTTAAGAACTTTTAATTTGAAGTTGGCAACAACACATTAATAAGCAGTTTTACTAGGAAAATTATTTTCAGCAAGCATCATTGGCTTTAACTCACTCTATTGCCACATTAACTTTAACTTTCTCTTTACTATGTTCAAGAGGCATTAATTAGCAAAAACACTGGTCTTTAACTTTCTCTCAGTAGGGACACTCGGTAATCACTTTAGCTCAAATGGAGAGGAACCTGAGAGATGTTACGATGAGGAGAAAAATCAGGGTAGGTACATAAATTCAGATATAAATTACCTTATATTTGAGCACACTAACACATCCATTAAGCTGATCCTTCACTGTACATCATTGTAGTATTCCGATGTAATGCTTGCGCAATGTGGTGGCAACTGCATGTTGTTAGGTGGAATTGCAGGTAGAATTGCTGGACTCTGTCATTTCTTGATGGCGATGATTGATGCCAATCCCAGAATATTTCCAGCTATTAATCCATTATTCCGAGGCATTGGAAAGCGGCAGGAAAAGCCTCTCTCGGAACCATCACAATATGCATCTGTTACATTGCAGTGCACGGACTTGTAGCTCGTCCCCGACTCGTAGCTCGTCCCCGACTGACTATCAGTTCCACCTTTTCTACCTAGGCCAACCACAATTTGCGCGCGCTACACAGTTCCGTTCCAGAGGGGAATCACTACACCATTTACATACAAACTAACTAATAACCCTAAGTGAGGATCAGCAATTTACATAACAGCAACCAAATGCATTAAATAAAACAAAACATTTACACATATTGACATCTCTACAAAAAATTATTCACACAAAATTACAATTATATACAGTAAGTTTTGTTCCCTCCAAATGGGACAAAGAGTTTAAATGAAAGATATGTTACACAGCATAGAACCAAACCATGACATCAAAGTTTATATAAAGAAAGCAGTATACAATTTTATGTTATCGATTCAATCACACACATTTACAGAAGCACAGCAATGTAACATTAAATGAACAAAAGCAAAATAAATCAGTACAGCATTAGAGCTATGGTGTTACAGGGTCAGAACACTGTTGCAGAAACAACGACACAAACATGCCAAATTTAAACGGACACAAAATCTTCAAAATTGGAAATCTTTTACAGAAGCTCGAAATTTAAAGCAGACTTCAATGCGAGATGCTTATAACAGTTCCACAACGAAACTTTGTCTCGAAACCTGACAGAAAATCCAAAGAGATTCTGGTCATATGTGAAATATGTTAGCGGCAAGAAATAATCAATGCATTCTCTGCGCGATAGTAATGGAGATACTATCGAAGACAGTGCTGCCAAAACAGAGTTACTAAACACAGCCTTCCGAAATGCCTTCACAAAAGAAGACGAAGTAAATATTCCAGAATTCGAATCGAGAGTTGGCGAAGTATTATACTTAGTAAGGGATGTGTGATAGATTCACTGGGATCAGCAGATTTACAAAGTATTTGTTGTGGTTTAAATTTACTGGGGTCAGTGTTTTGACAGGTGCAAAGAAAAAGAGTATGTCCGGTCTAAGGGAGGTTGAATTTGAAGTGGAAAACTGCGATTTCAACACACAGTAACCATAAAGCTGATGAAAGATTTTACAAGGAAATTATGTCCAGTCATAAGGAGGATAAAGATATTGATATTTCAACGTGATATTCGTCCCAGAGCTACATCCACCAGGAGGAGGTACAGTACTTCTAATACGTCGTTCATTATCTTGTGGTGTTGCAGTTCTTCTTATGTCCGTGCTTACTATGAAAATAGGACGAGGAATTCCACTTTATGCAAGACACCTTTTCAGTTTCGTTTTACCCAGACATGTTTCAGCACTTTTTGTGCTATCTTCAGTGGGTTATTTTATTTTCTTACTGTAAAATTGTTGTTCCACATTAACATTTAGAGAAACTTTTGGTACAAAATATTTACAATTGTGTAAAAAAATGATGTATAATATTTTACAACAATTATACATTCACAATTGTAAATATTTTGTATGAAAAGTTTCTCTAATTGTTAATATGTAACAACAATTTTACAGTAAGAAAATAAAGAAACCCACTGAAGATAGCAAAAAAAGTTGTAGTGGGAAGAGGTAGAAGGCACCGTATTAAGACTCATCTGAGCTTTCCAAGTGATTTATTGTTTCCAACTACAGTGCCCCTGTTCCTCTCGATCTGCGTTACTGGGTCCCGCAATTCTGAGGACACCACTTCGCTGTCTGAGAAACAGCTTGGCACGGAATGGCAGCCTCAGCGACCCGGGCACGCACTGCTGTGTGTCGCCCTGGTGTGGCAGCGGATTTGCGGCATCGTCAGGATCCTGGCTTTAGACTCAGCAGTCTGCGTCCCTGCCGACTCAGCGCTGCTTGGTGTGAGCCACAGGTGACCAGCTGCGTGGTTCTCGCTGGCATGGCTGAGATCACGGCGACAACAAGCACCTACAATCCGGCATCCGAATCTGCGGTCCTCACCTCGGGATGCCTCCAGCATGTGTTGGAAACCAGGACGCTTGCCAGCAGTAGCGAGCCATGGAGTGGTCCGCCGCTGGCTGGCTACGGACCCCGTGTCAGCCTCAGAGGGTCGAACCAGCGACCCGCCGTGGACTTGAACGCTGGCACCCCATCTGCTGCTGTGTGTAACTGGTGGTGTGACACGCCCTGCCGTCCAGGAGAGCTGCCACACTTGAATGAATCTCGTTAGAAGCCCGCACCTATTTACACGCAGCAGTACGCCTCTGTTTTGCTATATACGTGGCTCCATGTCATGTACTCATAACACACTAGGTTGGCCAACGGCCCCTTCTGCCTGTCATTTGCGACATGCAAACCTGCTACGTTTACTCTTTCAGCAATTTGATGGCCCTGTGGCCTCTATTCTACTTTGCAACTATTGGTATGTGTAACTCACTGCAATCTGGACCGCACCTGGCTGTAACTTGTGCTCAGAATATTGCACAAAACTAACTATCCCTATCCTAAACGGTGGTGCTGCTACAAAGTGCTGAAACATGTCTGGAAACCGAAACTGAAAAGGTGTCTTGCATAAGGCGAAATTCCTCGTCCTATCTTCGCTCATTGGCGAATGTCACCAGATTGCAGTTGCAATTGTAATATTTAATTGTAATTACAGTGATAAATATGGGGCTTGTTTGTTAGGATGACTCTGCCCGTCATTCCTGATACACGGTTTAGGCAGCCGGTGACTGAAACAGATTGACATTTCCTGCTTAAGGCTGTTGCAAGCGGGGCTACAAAAATAGTTCCAGCTGTCCACCTAGTCGGTTCTTGCCAAAAGCTGCAGGGACAAGTCTCGACGGTGGCGCCCTCTGGATAGCTGAATAGTGAACTAATACTCTTTATGTATCGAGCTGCCTCCATGATTGCGTGTCTTGTATGTATTCTCCAGTTTTTACATGGAAATTTGAGAAGATTCAATATCTGTCACTGACAAGTATTGCCGCTGGACTTATTAATAACATCCAAATTCCTACCACTCATTAGTGGTCTTAAGGGCGGTGAAAGCTTGTATGAGGAAATTATGTCTAGTCATAAGGAGGATGTAGTCATTGATGTTTCAACGTGATATTTGTCCCAGAGCTACAGCCACCAGAAGGAGGTATTTCTGATACTTCGCTGATTGTCAAATGTCACCAAATTGGGGCTGCAATAGTAATGTTTAATTGTAATTACAGCAGTAAATATGGACTAGTTTGTTAGGATCACTCTGCCCGCCATCTGGATACACAGTTTAGGTAGCTGGTGACCAGAACAAGTTGACATTTCCAGCTTAAGGCTGTTGTGAGAAGGGAGTACAAAATAGTTCCAGCTGGCCATCTAGTCGGTCTTGCCCACAGCAGTGGGGCCAACTCTCGGTGGTGGGGTCCTCTGAATAGCTGAACTGTGAACTAATACTTTGTATGCGTCAGGCTGCCTCCTTGATTGTGTGTGTTGTATGTATTCTCCAATTTTTATGTGGATATTTGAGAAGATTCAGTACCTTCACTGACAAGTATTGGCGCTGGACGTCATCCTGGACACCCTCCATGACCAGGCAATTCTCTTCAGCAGGTCGAGTTGTAACAGCATAGCTCTAATGCTCTACTCATTTTTTTTTCTTTGTTCATTTAATATTACATCGTTAAGAACCTGTAAATGTTTTTGATTGAATAGATAACACAAAATTGTATACTCTTTTCTTTGTTAAAACTTTGATGTCATTGTTTGTTTCAATGCAAAGTAGTGTAGCTGTACTGTAAATGCTTTGTCCCATTTGGAGGGAACAAAAATTACTGTATATGATTGTAATTTTGTGTGTATAATTTTTTGTAGAGATGTCAATATGTGTAAATCTTTTGTTTTATTTAATGTATTTAGTTGCTGTTATGTAAATTGCTGATCCTCACTTAGGGTTATTAGTTAGTTTGTATGTAAATGGTGTAGTGGTTCCCCTCAGGAACGGAACTGTGTAGCGCGCGCAAATTGTGGTTGGCCTAGGTGGAAAAGGTGGAACTGATAGTCAGTCGGGGACGAGCCAGCAGTCGGAGACGAGCTACGAGTCGGGGACGAGCTACGAGTCCGTGCACTGCCATGTAAAAGATGCATATTGTGCTGATTCCGAAAGAGGCTTTTCCTGCTTCTTTCCAAAGCCTCGGATGGATGGATAAATAGCTGGAACTATTCTGGTGTTTGTATCTATCATCGCCACCAAGAAATGACAGAGTCCAGCAATTCTGCCTACAATTCCACCTACCGAGATGCAGTTGCCACCACATTGCGCAATCATTGCAACGTAATACTATAATGATGTACAGTGAAGGATCAGCTTAATGGACGTGCTAATGTGCTGAAATATAAGGTAATTTGTATCTGAATTTGTGTACCTACTTTGATTTTTCTCCTCATCATAACACCTCTCAGGTTCCTTTCCGTTTGAGCTAAAGTGATATCCGAGTGTCCTTACTAAAAGAAATTAAAGCCTAGAGTTTTGCTAATTAATGCCTCTAAAACTTATTAAAAAGAAAGTTAAAGTTAATGTGGCAATAGAGTGAGTTAAAGTCAATGATGCTTGCTGAAAATAATTTTCCTAGTAAAACTGCTTATTAAAGTGCTGTTGCTAACTTCAAAATCAAAAGTTCTTAAGACTGAGGCTTATAAAGTAAATGAACACATTGTTGCCTGTAGTAAATTCTAAAAGGTGAGTCAGTTTCTTGCAATTTAGTCAACATTGTGTTTCGCTGTAGTAAAAGTGAGAAAGTTGCAGTTGTGAAACGTTACATTCGCATGTTTGCTAAGTGTTTGTCTCTCTTGTGTATTAGAAGTGCATATTAATAATAATGTTATAAAGACCATTCACTTTGTGTAAACCCTGAAAGTAATAGTGTGTTTCGGTATCTGTTATAATTTTGAAAATGGTTTCTGCTGCTCTAACTGTTAGTTTCAATCTTACCGTAAACGTATGTATGTGTCAGAGTTCATTGCACTCGCGTGTGACAAAGTATAGGTTGTGTTTATTCGTTAAAATTACTAATAACTATTTTCTTAAACGAGAATGTTTATCATTCTCTTGCCTAGTTAGGCTGGCGACCGTTTTTTTTATCAGTTGAACAGTGCAGATAGGCAAAATTTTGTTTGTTACTGTTCAAATATTTACGTAATTCTGACTTTCACTTCCGATAAGCCACCTCCGTTAGGAACAACACGGTCAACATAACAAAATTCCTCTCAGAGGGTAACACTGCTATGTTGCTTTGTGCCATAGTTGATTTTACAAAAATAGTTTTATGTCACAACCTGTTTCTGGCATTGAGGTTATGGCACAGCAGTAGCAGAAGATAGGAGTGTTATAGAGTCCGGCTGCAGACCAGGCGCGATCACTGAGACATATCGCCAATGACTGCAACAGTGATCGCAGCGGCAGTTTTCTCCGGCCTTTGAGCACTGGTGCTGGCGGTGTACGAGGGGATGGGCATGCTGCGTGTACATCTCTGGGAGGTGATTGGACTGTACGTACGAGCGTTCTCAGCGATCTCAGGCATCTAGCCGTGACAAAACTACTAGGATCGTGGTTTAGTACTTCTCAGTACATTGCAGTGCACTCTGTCGTGCAGTGGTATTTGCTGTCGTTACTATCGTATCACGCGGTGGACCCTTTCCCCATCCTCCTTCATCTTGGTGTAGCTGAATTCTATAGTCCTTCATAAAAAACACTTACCAGACCTGTAGTGGTCGAGGATTTCGCAACGGTAAGGGTTTAAATTCACACTGAAATTTCAAATTACAGCTATCATATTATATAGCACTGCTCCCAATCACAACATCAAATTACTGATTGGCCAATTTATTGCTTCCAATAGTGGTAGTGCGAGCACACGCATTAATCCAACCCCTCAGAGGTATTTTAAGTACATGGCATGCAATGAGCTGAAATTTGAAGTTCTCAGCCACATCCAACGTAGTGGACTTGCTAACAAACTATGTAAGTGTTCCAGTATCCAGCAATAGAAGACAAGGGAAAAATAAATCCAGATGGATTTGGAAATCGGGCAGTTGCGGGATCGAATTCCGCCAAATATACCAGTCCTAGTATCCATCATTAGGATGCAAGGAAAAACTGTCCACACACAAAGGGTATCAATTTAATTAATTAGTCAATCAATCTGATAGAGTGAGAGAACATTTCCAAGATATCCACAGCTGGTGATTTACCAGGTATCCACTGCTTTGTTCAGAACAAAAGAGGGGTTAGTGTGCGCACGACAGGTGCTCACTGGGGAGTATCCATTAGGGAGTGTGTGTGTGTGTGTGTGTGTGTGTGTGAGAGAGAGAGAGAGAGAGAGAGAGAGAGAGAGAGAAGATGGAGAGAGTGAGCGTATGTGTGTCGACAGGAATTTCTCAGGTATCAATATCGAAGAGTTGCTGCCACCTGTTGCATTTTTCAGGGTCGCAAGATCAAAGGAGGATGACATCTCGCCAATGGTCAGTGGTATTTAGTATCATGATCTGTAATTAGGACATTGGGTGGTTTTTGACCTCTGTAGTTGCGCCCAGACGGCAGAGACACGCGCAGGAGACCCCAAACGGCAGCTACTACACCGCACGTAATTCCATTCCTCGGTGCTTACAGTTATCATGGGAAGTGGGGGTGGGGGTGTAGAAATGAGCTCTACTCAAGTGAGAGGAGCCCTTCTCCTGCAGACTGATTAAATACAGATTATTCATCAATATATTATTAATATTGATTTGAATTTCGTGTTGTGAGATCCTTTCTCTCCAGCACAGAATGAGTTTTTTTTTTCCACCAGTTTTTTCTGGTAGAGAGGGTGAAGAAGGGAGCGAGGGATAGGGTGAGTCGTCCTCTGCTAGTGGCATCGTGCACTAGCTCAATTGAACCCTGCATGCCAAGGTGAACACATACACGAAAATTTACGAACAAACAACTTCAATCTGCAGCAGTGTAATTGCGCAATTAGGAGATGTAATTGCTGGCTGTGAGCTTTTCCCACCACAGAAAGGGATTCAATACTTGAAAATGGAATTTTATAAAAGAACAGTATGTCCTGGGATACCAGTTCGATTTTAAACAGAGTACGCGAAGGAACTTGCCCCCCTTCTTGCATCGGTGTACCGTAGGTCTCTAGAAGAGCGTAGCGTTCCAAAGGATTGGAAAAGTGCACAAGTCATCCCCGTTTTCAAGAAGGGACGTCGAACAGATGTGCAGAACTATAGACCTATATCTCTAACGTCGATCAGTTGTAGAATTTTGGAACACGTATTATGTTCGAGTATAATGACTTTTCTGGAGAATAGAAATCTACTCAGTAGGAATCAGCATGGATTTCGAAAAAGACTATCGTATGAAACCCAGCTCACGCTATTCGTCCACGAGACTCAGAGGGCCATAGACACGGGTTCCCAGGTAGATGCAATGTTTCTTGACTCCCGCAAGGCGTTCGATACATTTCCCCACAGTAGTTTAATGGACAAAGTAAGAGCATATGGACTATCAGACCAATTGTGTGATTGGATTGAAGAGTTCCTAGATAACAGAAGGCAGAATGTCATTCTCAATGGAGAGAAGTCTTCCGAAGTAAGAGTGATTTCAAGTGTGCCGCAGGGGAGTCGTAGGACCGTTGCTATTTACAATATACATAAATGACCTTGTGGATGACATTGGAAGTTCACTGAGGCTTTTTGCGGATGATGCTGTGGTATCTCGAAAAGTTGTAACAATGGAAAATTGTACTGAAATGTAGGAGGATCTGCAGCGAATTGACGCATGGTGCAGGGAATGGCAATTGAATCTCAATGTAGACAAGTGTAATGTGCTGCGAATACATAGAAAGAAAGATCCTTTATCATTTAGCTACAATATAGCAGGTCAGCAACTGGAAGCAGTTAATTCCATAAATTATCTGGGAGTAGGCATTAGGAATGATTTAAAATGGAATGATCATATAAAGTTGATCGTCGGTAAAGCAGATGCCAGACTGAGAATCATTGGAAGAATCCAAAGGAAATGCAGACCGAAAACAAAGGAAGTAGGTTACAGTACGCTTGTTCGCCCACTGCTTGAATACTGCTCAGCAGTGTGGTATCCGTACCAGATAGGGTTGATAGAAGAAATAGAGAAGATCCAATGGAGAGCAGCGCGCTTCGTTACAGGATCATTCAGTAATCGCGAAAGCGTTACGGAGATGATAGATAAACTCCAGTGGAAGACTCTGCAGGAGAGACGCTCAGTAGCTCGGTACGGGCTTTTGTTGAAGTTTCGAGAACATACCTTCACCGAGGAGTCAAGCAGTATATTGCTCCCTCCTATGTATATCTCGCGAAGAGACCATGAGGATAAAATCAGAGAGATTAGAGTCCACACAGAGGCATACCGACAATCCTTCTTTCCACGAACAATACGAGACTGGAATAGAAGGGAGAACCGATAGAGGTACTCAAGGTACCCTCCGCCACACACCGTCAGTTGGCTTGCGGAGTATGGATGTAGATGTAGATGTAATGGACATTGACTTCAATTTTGTATCATGAGATCCTTCGTATCCAGCACAGACTGAGTCCTTTTCCTAACAATTTTTTCTTAGTGGGGAGGGGGCTGGGGATTTACAAGAGAGGGCGGGGTTGGTAAATTTATCGATTTAATTAATAAGTCGAGTGATTTGATTTCAAAAGTGTACTTGTATCAGCGAGATGATTCCCAGAGAGATACACGAGGAGGAGTGGGAGGGGTGTTGGGGATTTCTCAGAAGGATGGATTATCCCCAGGGGTCATAAATCAATTAACGTAACAACAACTTAAGGGGGGGGGGAGGGTGTCATACATTTACAGTGTCTAATGATAGTAATATTAAACAGTTATTTTCTTCCGTGTTGAGCAGTATTTTATTTCGTTGCTATTTCAAGTCAGATACTGTACTTCCTCTTACGTTACTTTCTTGGTGTACTTCCGTATCGAGTGTCAGTTGAATAGTTTTCACTGATGACATCATTATTTTCTTTTGGCATTTTATTAGTTTCATGTTCATTATTTTTAATTCAGCATTTCCTCAAGCCACTATTCACATACGCAACACAGGACCAACCAACAGCCAGTTTTTCTCAGCGATTGAATACGGCACACGTTACACGAGGGGAAAGTTTTTGAAAAAAGGAATATTCAGTATTTCACATACAGATAAATTACCTAGAAACTTTACGATATAAATATTCATTCAGAGTACCTTAGTATCCCTTCACATTAAATTATTCTACTACATAGATTGAATCATTAATTTTTAGATTACATCTAATTCTCGGTTTTGTACCTTAACGACTGTCGTCATACACGATTCATTGCTGCTGAATATTTATCTGCTCAGTTTGCCCTTGCATATAATTACGCATCGTAAAGCGTGAAGTACACCGTAAAAGAAATAAGAACCTGTTCTGCTAGCTTTCTAATCCTAATGGCGATCCTTCACACCTGACACGTTACTTGTTTGTGCCAATTGAGGAAGCTCGCACGACAGAACCATGTGGCTCCAGAACACTTGACCCGTTGCAAATTGTTAGAATAAAATGACTGACTTCGATGTACACCTATATGTGTACTATACTGAAGCATGTAGATGCGTACACCATTACTGTAAAAGTTTAATTGCATTTTGCTGAATTGTTCAGGAACACCTCCGCCGACATGTATTCTTAATATACGCTTTGACTCTAGAGGGATCAACTTATTTGTCATGTGTTTAATGAAACGTTTGTGATTAGTAATACATTCTTTTGTCAGCGGAGCTGCTTACGCATCCTCTTAAATAACTAGAGGTTATTGTTTGCGGGTAATGTGTCGTGCCTGCTTCAGAGCCGTTTTGAAGTTTCGCAAGACTAGCGCTCTAGCGAACTGAGGACCCCCTATTCATCAATGTGTACTACTTTTTTAAGCTTATTATTTACTTGCATCGAAAATGTGATGGTAATGTCTAATAAAATTTTACTTTACTGTTTTATATACAATGAAATTGAGCAAGTGATCTCATTGTTTCCGTTTTCAATTGATGAGAAGAGTAAGCAAACTACTGTTTCAAGTTCTTAGCGTAGCTCGAATTAACGGCAAATGGTGCTGAGAGATGCCCAGCCTAAATTCAAGCTCCGACCTTTGTAGACTCTCTTCATTGATTACAAATCACTCTAAAAAGTAAATACTTTGTGTTATAAAGATCTCTGGGCAGAACAAAATTTCGCGACATGTCATAAGACCGTGCTACACGTCGCGAACTATCGGTTCGCTTCTGACTCGGAACCTAACTGCTTCATTCCGCTGAGGAGAACGGGCACACTGGCGTATCGTAGTGAGTTCAACATGAATGGGTATGCACGCAAACTTAAAAGAAATGCACTCAAAATGATAAATCCGCTGTAAAGGTACACTGGCTAAACTAAAAGCTAGTCACAGAAACGTAAGCATACCAGTACATATAATTTAAATTATGACGGAACAGAATCCCCTCATTTAATCTTCCTATACTTAATGACCGTGTTCATGCAAAAATGTAACAAGATTTAATTGAGCTTTTGAATGGAAGTGAAATCTGGCGAATAACTTTAAAGAAAGAGGGAAGAAACCCGGTTCCTCATTAATGAAAGGCGTACATATCTGTCGTACGCAAGTTTTGGACTAAATAAAAAATGTATAAGATTTGACTGTTTCCACAATTTACCGAACAGTGCTCTCACTTTGTACTAGAAAAATCATTAACACTCATCAATAAAAGCAGAAAAGTTCCGGCAATGGCCCTGGAATACTGCAATATGACTATTTTTAGATGTAAACAAACTTTATTCAGCACGAAACTACCGCATTTAGAGCTTTCGCCCTGTGTAGACGCTTTATCAAGTTTTGGTTGAGTGTTGGACATTGATGGACGAATTAATTAATGACTCTTGTGACGAAGTTACGTCAAGTGGTAAATAACAATGAGAAACTGCAAATTAATTCAACAAATCAAGAGTTAACGACTCTATGAATTGCAATTGCAAATACTTATTCGAGAAGAGAGAACAGTTGTAAACACTTAGCTGTGAGAAACGGCGAGTTGCCCCATGGCGGCGGCACACAGTCACAGTATTGCGGTCTCTGATATGTGCCAGTATAGTTTTTTTCTTGTAATAAGCGGCGATCTGGTGAAGCTTCCATTAATGCTCTAAGGCTGAGCCTCCCCAAAAAATTCAAAAATAATTCCTCGAAACTGAATTTAATCCGATCTGATCACGTATCCTCGTAAATGTTTTCAAATATTTTACGTTTGAACTTCGTATATGCAACCACCAGTGAAGTGCATTACTCCTCTAGCTTTGCAACCAATAGCAGCTCGGAATTCTGTACTTGTCATGAGCATGCGCAATAAGCCCGTTTCTTTCACACGGTGGACTGGGGTTCTACACTGTGGACATGGTTTTTCGTTTCTACTTCTCGCCAGCAGGTGAATACACGCCTAAATGCAATGACATGTCATTCAGCAGTTCCCTAAAAGATCGCATCGTCTAGCACGGTAGCTGCAAGCCGGTCAGAATGATAAACCATTAACTCTTAATTGTCCTCAGATTAAAATTTAGAAACCTGACTTATTTCAAAGGTTGGTAGTCTCATAGCGTGTCTGTACGTTTTCATGTCCATAGCACTAGATGTGCTTATGAGGAAACCTGGAACATGAATTTTGTAGTTAAATGTAGTAACCGGTGGTAATGATTAACTGATTAGTGAAGTATATCTCTGTGTGCCCTGTCACGTGAACGGTTTCATTGTTAATGTGTCTTGTCATTGTGTTGTCGAAGGGAAAACCGAATATTTAGATCATTATCTTGTAACGCATGGTATTGCTGATTTCTTCAAACTATCATGGACATATTTATTTCATCACAAGATACACTGAATTTTCCAACTGAAAATCATGCATTCTTCTCTTGTCTTTCCTTGGAATATAAACTCCTGGTGAAAGGACGAAAGCCGACGCCAGGTCTATGTGTTAAAAAATCTTATGGAAAATTTGTAAGACGTTTCCAAAAACAATGGTATAATTCAAAACCATGGTTAAGTGGCAGCGTTGTAAGGAAGAAACCTTTTTTTTTACCGTGAACTATTTGGAACGGGTAATAACGGTTTTGAATTGTTTAAGTGGGGAGTAGGCGAAGGGAGTCTTGAAAATATCCTTTCGAAAGATAAAATGCATGAATGTTTCATTTCGCATGTCACAGCAGCTGTTAAATACAATCAGCTACAATTGACCGTGTTCTTTCAGAAGCAACGCGCCTGGAAGCTCTGAAATATAACGAGTAGGTTGATCAACACACAAGTATAATGAAGAGACTTATTTCGATCATCTGCTTTTTAGCACGGCAAGAGTTAGCTCTTCGAGGTAATAACGAAACTGAGGTGTCAGTAAATAAAGGAATTTATTTAGAACTTTTGAATTTATTGGCAAATTAAGAACCATACATGAAAGATCATTTAGCATCCGATGGAGTATTTAAAGGCACTTCCTCTGACACACAGAATGAATTAATAGCTTGTATTACGGATGTTGTTGAAGAACAAATTTCAAGTGAAGTTAAAAATAGTCCTCTTATATCAGTACAAGCCGAAGAAACAACGGATGTCTCAACTCGACATCAAATGAGTGTAAGTTTTCGTTTTGCAAATAACGAATTAGGGGAAATGCAAGAGAGATTCGTAGGGTTTTATGAGGTGTCCAGAGACCGGAGTGCACAAGGCATAGCCACTTTTTTGTTGAAAGTGCTAAGGAGATGGAATATTCATAAAAACAAATTAGTATCGCAAATATACGACGACTGCAGTGCAATGGCAAGGAAAAAATTGTGGTGTCCATTTTACTGTGGAACAAGTTTATCCTCATGCTTTCTTCATCCGCTGCTACGCACACCACTTCTCGTCTATGCTAGTAAAAAATTACGCAAGTAGAAATTTTGTGGCAAATATATCAGGATTTCATCCATTTTTAGCTGTTGCAGTAAAAGAAGTGAAAGGGGATTGAAACTACGAAGTCCTTGTGAAACAAGGTGGAAGTTTCATTCACGCGTTATACAAAGAATTATTCTTCACTATACAGACCAGAGAGCAGCATTTAATGATGTGATTAACAAAGAAGGGTGGAAATGATAATTCTTTACATCAAGCAATTGGATAAGTAGTGTATTGTATGAACAAACTTTTCTTTCTCTACTGCAGCTGTACAATTCCATTTTTCGGCATACAAGTATCTTGTCTAGCATCTTGCAAAGTAAAACTGCGGACATAACACGCTGTAAGCTCGAAATTGATAACTGCATTAAGGCTCTTGAAAGACTATGATGTGAGGAAATTATTCTGAAATGAATAGTAGAAGCTAAAAGCCTTATAAAGTTATCAAGAGTATCTGAAATTAATTTTAACCAAACAGAGGAAAGTCTTCAGACACTGAGAAGCGTAGCATTTCAAGTAATTGACACAGTAGTAGTAAACATAGAAACTACATTCCAGGACTTTCATGAAACAGATTTTACAGAGCATGTAAATGAGAACAAGTTCTCAGGCTATAGTAGGCCAAATAATTTCCCGATACATGAATTTGAAAAACTACTTAGAACATGCTCGAACAGTCCACGGGTATACTGCCGGTTCATGGTTACCTACTGACAAAGGCAATGTCACTGTTGTTCTTTCCCGTAAGGACTACATTGAGAAGATGCTGTGCCTGCTAGATGACGACTCCTATAGGAAGATCAACACTGACCCCACGAAGAAAGTGGAGAACAAGACCAGGGCTCTACTCAAGGACGCGGATCTACCAGAGAGGAACGCCAAGAAATTGTCACCTCAAGGACCTGTACCACCAAGACTTTATGGACTCCCTAAGGTCCACAAAGAGGGGGTACCTATGCGCCCAATTGTCAGCAACATTAGGGCAAAATATCTGGCTGAATTACTTAGCCCCTATGTAGGTAAATGCCCTCACCATATCCTCAATTCCGTGGATTTCGTGAAACGTCTCGACGACTTCAGACTGAAAGACACTGATATCCTAGTGAGCTTCGACGTGGTTTCACTATTCACCAGGGTGCCTCTACGAGAGTCAGTCGAGCTTATTGGGCAGAAATTTGACGGGAAGACCACCGAACTCTTTAGGCATGTCTTGACCTCAACGTATTTTCTGTTTAATGGGGGATACTGTGAGCAAACGGATGGAGTCGCAATGGGCAGCCCATTCTCGCCGGTGGTCGCGAATTTGTACATGGAGTACTTCGAGGAGGAAGCTTTGGCGTCATCCAATTGGAAACCTACTTGTTTCTTCCGTTATGTCGATGAACGTTCGTCATCTGGCCCATGGTAGGGACAAGCTCCTGGATTTCCTTACACACCTAAACTCCATATGTCCAAACATCAAATTCACTATGGAGACCGAAGCAGAAGGAAGATTACCATTCCTGGACGTCATGGTCAAGAGAAGAGCTGATGGCACAGTGTGTAAACTTTCAGATGGCAGACCTCTCCCTAGTCCTGAATCGGTAGAAGTCGGTAAACGTCGGGAGGCTTCGGTAGGCACGCAGTTTAGACTGCTGCCAACATTACGTAGCTGACTGTGTTGTACAAGGTAGCCATTGTCGTCTGCTTCGTTATTGTTTTGCGCTGTACTGTTCTGCGTGTTTTTATTGTGCAGTTCTGCTAAACATTATCAAAATGAGTGAAGAGGCAGTTGCTGGCCCATCTCGGGAGTCGCCAACAACCCCTACCGGTAGGCCTACGGTTAGAAGAAGCCTTTCGTCTGCTATCGTGTAAGCATGACGCGCAAATTATAGTGCCAGCACTGCAACTGGTAGGTGTGCCTTGTCCCCTCCCCCCCCCCCCCAAAAGGGTCCACTCCCCTCCCCTCGCCAGCCAATGCTTGCTTCCTCCTCTCCCCGCACTCCACTCACAACTATGCCGTCTTAACAGTTAACACAGTGTACCCTGAGCCACGGTGTGTACAGGAATAAAACGCACACTGACCTGTACCTGCATGTAGACAGCTGCCACCACCCCTCTGAGGAATGGAGTACTAAAAACACTAGTACACAGGGCGCACAGCATCTCACACGCAGGGAATCTGCCCCATGAATTGGAACACCTCAAAACCGTGTTCTGAAAAAACGGGTACTCGGAATGGCAGATTAGACGCGCTCTCTGTCCCGCCACCACAGCACAACCTGTGGAGACGGATGAAGTCACGGAAGACGAGGTTGCCACTGCCTTTATTCCGTACAATGGCGTACTGTCGGGGAAAATCGGCCATATATTAAAGAAACACCGAGTTAAAACCGTCTTTTGCCCGCCCAATAAAACACGGGCATTAGTGGGAAGTGTGAAAAATGACTCCGGTTTGAGGAAGGCCGGCATATACCAAATTCCCTGTGAGTGTGGGAAGACTTATATCGGACAGACAGTACGCATCATCGAAGATCGTTGCCGAGAACATCAAAGGCACACTAGACTGAAATATCCAAATAAGTCGGCGGTATCAGAGCGCTGTTTGTCCGAGAAACACGAGATGGATTACGAGCGTACCAAGATCCTGACTCAGACCTCTAAATATTGGAACACCATCAACCGGCAGTATACCCGTGGACAGTTCGAGCAACAAATACGCCGTGAGAAACAGAAGAATTACTTGGAACATATCTTTTCTTTGACAGTGAAAAACTGAAAGGAGAAGTTACATTTATTTACAGTGAGGATAAACGTCTACAGCCCGAGGTCCTCCTCAAATCCATTATAAACAATGGGTTAAAAATCGTGTTCTCTGAATGTGTGAAATTAGTGTCGTTGTTTCTTGCAATTCCAGCAACCACCGCGTCTTGCGAAAGAATTACAAGTATATTAAAACGCGTTAAAACGTACCTTCGCAGCACAATGACAAAAGACAGACTGATACTAAAATGTAAACTTTCACCGCCGGAAATATCATGTCCATTATAATTATCCGGGCTGTTATGCCGTGGTCGGTTGATGAATTCTGTGGTGATTCCCAACGTTTCGTCTCCGACTGCGGGAGACATCTTCAAGGGGGTCCGTAGCTTGATGGAAGGTCCAACACACACACTGGCTCGCTACTGACTGCCGCTAAATTCCGTGTCCGCGCGCCCCCGCGCCGCGGCGTGACGTCACGTGTTTTGAAAACGTCAGTGCAATTGGCCGCTGTCCGTCGCCGTCGATCGCCGTTGCCATCACCCAGTAGTGGACGAGTGGTACACATCTTCTTTAACACCGGCATCCATATACCGTTTAATTTGACGCCCTCCTCCTTTCGGTTGAAATTATTTGGGTGTTTAGCGATTTCGATTGCCTCCCTGTAGAGCCTTTCGTAGTATCCGCTCGTGGCCGCTAGTACTTGCGTCTCCTCGAAACGAATATTGTGGTTCCCTGGCTGGAAAACATGCTCCGCAACAACTGATCGTTCCGTTTCTCCTCTTCTACAATTTCCCTTGTGCTCTTCCAAACGTGTAGAAACAGTTCTTTTGGTGGTACCGACATAAACATCACCACAGCTGCATGGGATCCTATACACTCCAGATTTTTCCAATGGTTTGCGAGCGTCCTTGGCAGGCCTAAGGTATTCCTGTATCTTCCTGGTGGGCTTGTAAATTACGGTAATATTCCGCTTCGTCAAGATCCTCCCTATTCTTTCCGTTACATTTTTAACAAACGGCAGGAAAACCTTAGATTTTGCAGTAGCCTGTACGTCAGTATGATTTCTGGATGACTTTACTACTCGATAAACAACAGCGTCATCTGCAAACAACCCAAGACGCCTGCTCATATTGTCTCCCAGATCGTGTATATACACAAGGAGCAGCAAAGGGCCTATAACTCTGCCTTGGGGAACGCCAAAAATAACTTGTGTTTCAATCGATGACTTTCCGTCAGTTACTACGAACTGCGACCTCTCTGACAGGAAATCACGAATCCAATCACATAAGTGAGACGATATTTCATAAGCACGAATTTCACTACAAGCCACTTGTGTGGTACAGTGTCAAAAGCCTCCCGGAAATTCAGAAATATGGAATCAATTTTAAATCCCTTGTTAATATCACTCAACACTTCGTGCGAGTAAAGAGCTAATTTTGTTTCACAAGAACTATGTTTTCTAAATATGTGTTGACCGTGTGTCAATAGATCGTTTTCTTCGAGGTAATACATAATGTTCGAACACAATATATGTTCCAAAATCCTGCTGCATATCGACGTTAATGATATGGGCCTGTAATTTAGTGGATTAGTCCTACTAGCTTTCTGGAATATTGATGTGACCTGTGCAACATTCCAGTCTTTGGGTACCGGTCTTTCGTCGAGCGAACGGTTGTATGTGATTGTTAAGTATGGAGCTATTGTATCAGCATACTCTGAAAGGAACTTAAGTGGTATTCAATCTGGACAGGAAGACTTGCTTTTGATACGTGATTTAAGTTTCTTCACTATTCCGAGGATATCTACTTCTACGTTACTCATGCTGGCAGCTGTTCTTGATACGAATTCAGGGATATTTACTTCGTTTGTTTGGTGAAGGAATTTCAGAAGGCTGTGCTTAATAACTCTGCTTCGATAGTATTTCCATCGCTATCGGGCAGATATGTCATTGATTGTCTTGCCGCTAGCGTACTTCATATACGACCAGAATCTCTTTGGATTTTCTGCCAGGTCTCGAGACAAAGTTTCGTTGTGGAAACTGTTATAAGCATCTCGCTTTGAAGTCCGCTCTATATTTCTAGCTTCTGTAAAAGAATGCCAATATTGAAGATTTTCGTCCGTTTAAATTTGGCATGTTTTTTTTGTTGTTTCTGCAACAGTGTTCTGACCCGTTCAGCGTACCAAGGAGGATGAGCTCCGCCATTTGTTAATTTATTTGGTATAAATCTCTCAGTTGTTGCCGATATTATTTCTTTGAATTCCAACCACGTCTGGTTTACACTTACATCGTTAATTTGGAAACAGTGGAGATTATCTCTCAGGATGGCTTCAAGTGAATCTTTATCTGCTTTTTTGAATAGGTATGATTTTCGTTTATTTTTGGAGGATTTGGGGGTTACAATATTCATTCTCACTACCACAACCCTAAGTTCACTAATCCTGTGTCCGTTCTGATGCTCGTTACTACCTCAGGATTATTTGTTGCTGAGAGATCAAGAATGTTTTCACAACCGTTTAGTATTCGCGTGAGCTCATGAACTAACTGCTTGAAACAATTTTCAGAGAAAGCGTTTAGCACAATTTCGGATGATGTTTTATGTGTACCTCCGGATTTATACATGTATTTTCACCAACATATCGAGGATAAGTTAAAGTCACCACCAACTACAACTGTATGAGTCGGGTATGTGTCTGAAAGAAAACTCAAGTTTTCTTTGAATTTTTCAGCAACTGTATCATCTGAACTGGGAGGTCAGTAAAAGGATCCAATTATTATTTTATTCCTGTTGCCATGAATTACCTCTGCTCATACTAACCACAGGATCTATCTACTTTAGTTTCGTGACAAGGTAAACTACGTCTAACAGCAACAAACACGCCACCGCCAGCCCTACCAGCTGCTATTAGAGCCGACCAACAGGCCACAGCAGGGACACCGATGAACTCGCCCACAGACGCACGAACAATCTGCCAACACTCCCTCACACTGTGCCTCCGGTATATGACCTATCGGACACAAGACCGATAACAAACCTAACTGTTGCAGGTTGCAGGACGCTGAACGAGGACTCTGTACCAACACCCAGCGCCAGCCGCCGAGCAGCACAAACGCACAACGTCAAGGTATCGACATGCATGATACCCACTACTAACAAAGCCTATCCTTGCACAACCTATCGCAGGCAGCAAGACAACCGCTACTGCTCTTGCCGCCCTACCTAACTTTCGCAGAGGTTTTTTTTCCCTTGGCTCTTGCCTTGGCACTTTTTTTCCTCTGCCCTTCAAACCGCTACCCTTCGTCAGATTTTGACCAATCTATCTCCAGATGAGCGCGTATTAATGGTTAATCCTAACCAGACGTACGCAAACATCGCAGTACCCACATCCTGCGACACTTCACTTTAGTGAATACTAACCCTTATGCAGAGATGGCAGTAGACCTTTTGTGTTGGCCATCATGCCGGTGTGGGCGTGGAGGGGCTCCACCTCTATTTAAAAAAAACCGCCAGCTGTGTTTAGCCTATCCTTTCGGAACACCGTTAGGTTCTTCGCAAAAATTTCGATTGAACTTATCTCCGGGTTTACCAGCTTTCAGTGCCTATAACGATTTGAGCATCAGTGTTTCTATTAGCGATTGGAGCTCTGGTACTTACCCAACACAGCTACGACAATTTACAAATGTCATACCGATGGTTCCTGTATCTACGTTCGTCCTGTGTTCGGCCTGCACCCTTTCTGACTGAAGCCCTTTTTGTATTTTCCCGACACCCTATAACCTAAAAACCGCCCATTCCACGCCACACAGCCCCTGCTAGCCGTGTAACCGCCTCCTGCATGTAGTGGACTCGTGACGTGTGACGTATTCAGCGGAACCCGAAATCCAACCACCCTATGGCACAAGTCGAGGAATCAGCAGCCTAAATGGTCCCAGAACTGTCTGAGCTCCCCACTCGGCACTGTACCAAAGGTCCGCAATCGGTCCTTTCGACTATGCTGCAGATGGTCAGCTCTGTTTTCATGTCTCAAGCAAGAGAGTCAGCCCTTACCACTTCTGTTAGCCATTCTAAATCAGAGAGATTCTCTTCCTATCCAAAGTAACACACATCAGTGGTACCAACGTGAGCCACCACCTGCAGTTGGCTGTACCCTGTACTCCTCATGCATCCGGAAGAACCCGTTCCACGCCCGGAATGACTGCACCTGGTATGCACATGGAGTGCACAAGGCCTTTGTTCCCCTTCTTGGCAGTCATGTCCCTAAGGGGCCCCCTAACGTGCCTAACATTGGAGCTACCAACTACCAGTAATTCCATCCACTGTGATTGTCCGGATCTTGCAGGCTGAGAGGTTTCCTCTGAAACAGAACAGGGGACTGCATCTGGCTGAGCGACTGTGTCAGCTACAGACAGCACCTGGAACCTGTTTGTCTAACTGTGGAGGCCTTACTCTTTCGCCGCCTGCCACGCCCCGAGGCGACCTCCCACTCGACCATGGGTGACGGGTGTGGGACCAACCGCAGTGCGAGCAATTAAACAGGGTTGGCCACCGGTGAGGACCAGTCAGAGCACTCGGACGTGCTGGACGTCCGTTGGACCCCCCGGTTCGCCCGCATAGTGGTGCCCATCCACAGCAGCTTCAAGCTTTGTAACAGAAACCATCACAGCCTGGAGCTAGAGCAAAGTGTCACCAATTCGGTTCCAATCCTCACATAACAATCACAGTCGCTATCCATTACTAAAGACCGTAGAAAGCTACACTACCCAGAAAAACGGACTATCGCCATGTGCTGCCGAACTCTACTGTCAATGCTGACGAAAACGCAAGAATTGTGTCTAATAAAATAGACTAATACACAGAGATTCAAAAACCGAATTACCGAAGCATTCAGGTGAGACTAAATAATTCGCCCATGATTAGGAACTTGTAATAGTCACAAAATCGGTTTACTTTCCGACGCAAACGGAAACACAAGAACTGTGTCTATTGGATATTAAATTAACACACAGAAACCCAAGAAATTAAACTAGCAAAGCATACAGATGAAATTATACAATTTCCTCCTGATTAGGAACTCGTAGAAGTCACAAAATCAGCCAGCCGCTGTGGCCGAGCGGTTCTAGGCGCTTCAGTCCGAAACCGCGCTGCTGCTACGGTAGCGGGTTCTAATCCTGCCTCGGGCATGGATTTGTATGCTGTCCTTAGGTTAGTTAGGTTTAAGTAGTTCTAAGTGTAGGGGACTGATGACCACAGATGTAAGTCCCATAGTGCTTAAAGCCATTTGAACCATTTTGAACCTTATTCACCTGATGTTTCCCCCTCAGAATTTCACTTTTTCCGCTGTCTATCGAACAACCACAAGGAACGTCCTTTCCGGATGAAAATGCGTTCCGAACATGGCTCGCCGTGTTCTTCGTCTCAAAACCTCGTTATTTCTGTAGTCACGGACTCGAAAAGTTACCCCAGCGTTGGAAGACAGTTGTAAATAGTGGAAGAGAATATATTACTGACCAAAGTATCTATTACGTGTATCTGTAGTGTTTATTGAACTTAGGGAAAAACGCTACGAACTTATGCACCAACCTAATGTTTTTGGTTCAAAACAGTTGAGTGTTACTTTTAACCAGAAATATTGGGCAATATGGCTGCGGAGCGCCTGGTAGCGAGGGACCGTTGACGGAGGAGATAGAGAAGATCCAAAGGAGAGCGGCGCGTTTCGTCACAGGGTTATTTGGTAACCGTGATAGCGTTACGGAGATGTTTAACAAACTCAAGTGGCAGACTCTGCAAGAGAGGCGCTCTGCATCGCGGTGTAGCTTGCTCGCCAGGTTTCGAGAGGGTGCGTTTCTGGATGAGGTATCGAATATATTGCTTCCCCCTACTTATACCTCCCGAGGAGATCACGAATGTAAAATTAGAGAGATTAGAGCGCGCACAGAGGCTTTCAGACAGTCGTTCTTCCCGCGAACCATACGCGACTGGAACAGGAAAGGGAGATAATTACAGTGGCACGTAAAGTGCCCTCCGCCACACACCGTTGGGTGGCTTGCGGAGTATAAATGTAGATGTAGATGTAGATGTAGACCGTGGCACACTCGCATGCTACGTGCTCTGTGGATAGACAGCCTGGTCATGCTTCTCAGTGAGTGGTGCGAGCGAAACCTCAGCTCAGATCAGTTCTCGACGATCGTCCTGGATCAGTAATTAGGCTAATGGCCGACCCTATAAGATCTGAGTTTAATTAGTAGATACAGTTTGTGGGACAGCGAGTTGTTATGTTCAGTGAAGATTCAGATCAACGGACGACCTGCTGTGGACTGATGAGTTGACCCCCACGCTACGAATTGGCAGCGAGAGCAAAGGGTAGGCAGTGTCGGAGCTCGCGACTAAATAGATGCCTGTCACGGAGTTGCCGTTGTCAAGTTGTAGCGTGAAACGTCCCCTTTGTATGTAAAGAATGACAGTGCCGGCAAACCTCTTACGTTATTTGATTTTCAAGCAGCTGAGCAAAACTGCACGTGCTCAGACATTTATCTCTTTACTCATTCTGATCATCACTAAACTGACACACAATATTTTTTAGCTCAACGCAACCTGACTTTCAATAATCCCTACAAAAGACAGGCCCTGACTAACAATAACCTATACCTTTCATGAATCACTTGCCTCACAAAAATCTTCGTTACTCGAACTACTGCAATACAGCGAGCGCCAATACTGTCAGCTTAATAAATGTTTCTAACTACTGAAGACGCTAACTACTGATAGGCATAGTTAGCAAATGAAAGATTTTGATAGAGACCAAACAATGTATTTACCTTATAGTGTTCAAAACTCATTATATATATATATAATCAAACAAATTTCCTTTTTCTGATGGATACACGTCCAGATTGTCCGCTCAAAACTCTGGTATCTCTCTCTCCACATCCACCACTGCTGGCGGCTCACCTCCAACTGCCCAACGCTACGCGCTGTTCACATCCAACTGTCCAACACTACACAAGCGAATATTCCAACAATGAGTCCAACCAGCCACAGACTGCACACAGCGCAGTCAGCGATTTTCATACAGAGCACTACGTGGCTTTACCAAGATAAAAAGCTAAACAGCCAACTTACAAGCGTACCTTCCCTGAATGACAACTAAGACAGTAACTTATCTTTTCCCGTGGAGACCACTACAGGCGCGTGTGAAGACAGTTAACTTAAACAGGATTATTATAGAAAGGCGCCCTTCATTTTAATCTCAACTGGCAAGGTAAGTATGAACAGAGCTTTCAATTTTTTCTGTGTACTGGCCGTCCAGATAATTTTACTTCAACGCTTCTTGAATTCAAAAGCCATGATGTTTTCGAGACATTTGCGGCAAAGTATAAGAATTTGCAAAATGATTTCTGGCGGTTACAAAACACGGTTTGAAAAAGTTTCAATCTTAAGTGTTTTAGTTACATCATTCTTTTGCTTCTATCTTATAGGGAATGTAATAGGTGTATGTCATTAACTGATAGTCTGAATGCCGATCCAACTTGTTACACATGTCTCCTTTCAGTCGGATGAGTTTGGATGACTTTCTCACCAAATGACACGAAAGTTATAGCGTTACTAATTACCGGAAAAAATTCCACACTTAAGTGTGCCGAAATACGTTTACTGACATACTATTGGATTACTCTGTTGTGTGTTCATAAGGGTATAACAACAAAAATGGTTCAAATGGCTCTGAGCACTATGGGACTTAACATCTGAGGTCATCAGTCCCCTAGAACTTAGAACTACTTAAACCTAACTAACCTAAGGACATCACACACATAAATGCCCGAGGCAGGATTCGAACCTGCGACCGTAGCGGTCGCGTGGTTCCAGACTGTAGCGTCTAGAACCGCTTGGCCACTGCGGCCGGCGTATAATTACACATCAGGACTCATGGTTCCTGTATAGAGTATAGGTAACAAGGAACACTGAGTGAAGCACAGGTCATTATGATCCTCATCATGGTCAACATCATTGTCAACAGCTATTTGGCCTACAATTATTAATGAAAGCCTCCTCTAGATTTTTTCCTTGCATTGTGGTCATAAGGAAATAAACATTGATGGTAGCCTTGTAGCTTTAATTAAGTCATCTATCGCCGGCCGTTGTGGCCGAGTGGTTCTAGGCGCTTCAGTCCGCAACCGCGCTGCTGCTACGGTCGCAGGTTCGAATCCTGCCTCGGGCATGGATGTGTGTGATGTCCTTAGGTTAGTTAGGTTTAAGTAGTTCTAGGTCTAGGGGACTGATGACCTCAGATGTTAAGTCCCATAGTGCTCAGAGCCATTTAAGTCATCTATCCTCGAAGATAATTATTCCTACGAAAGAACTTTTTTAAATATTTAAGCTCTTCCGACTAGTTTTGTTGTAGTGCTAAACAATCACGGTTTTTTTTTCACAGCAGACACAGAAACCGATGCTCTGCGCACTGTGATGGAAAGAGCAATCAGAGACATAGCACCTGCAGGTTAGAGTCCGAATAACTGAACATAGGCCAACCAAAACCAAATACCGTATGCAATCGCAGAGATTGTCTGATAAGATCCGTCCTGAATTACTTCGCTGACCATTATCAGCGTCACTGCTGAACTGCGGGCAGTGTACTGACCGTCATCTCACACTACCCTTACCGAGCTAGCTCGCTGCCCGCACTTGCGCCCGGGGTAAATTTCGAGTGTGTTAACTTTGCAAATGTGGTTGAGAACTGTTATAAAATATGTATGATTTGCGAAAAACTCATACTTTGCATGCTCACCTTCCACGTCGTTTTACGATCAATGGTGTGTAACGCAGGAATGGAATTCAAAACATTGCTACTGCACAAAGCCAGCGACTAAAGGCATTCGGTTACTAAAGTACAAGGTGAAACTCCTTAATTAAATTATTTTACTTAAACTGCTGAGCGAAATTGAATGCAAGTGAACTTACTTTCTCTTTACTTTTTCTTATCATGTCAACACTGACCCACAATATTCAGCGCAACGCAATCTGACTGCTCAAGAAAAAAATAAAAATAAAAATAAAAAGATAACCAGACTTCAAATAATTAATTCAAAAGAATGGCCCTGACTGAAAAGAAATCCTAACAATAACATATACATTTCATTAAGCACTTACATCACAAAAAACTTCATTACGCGAACTACAACAATACCGCGAGCGTCAATATTGCCAGCTAAATAAAAGATTCTAACTACTAAAGCCACTAACTACCAATAGGCATGTGGTTAGCATGGGAAAGATTGTGTTGAAAACCAAATAATGTATTTTTTACCTTAATAATGTGACATCCAGTTGACACACGAATATCAGTCATCATTGACATCTATTGCAAAGGTATATAATCATGAATAATATTCAATCTCCAAGTCGAACATGTACAGATCGTTAGCCTACGCTAACAATTCAGGCCTCTACCTTCCATCAATGCTAACTTCTCACATTTAACATCCGTCACTGCTGGCTGTTCACATCCAACTGCCCAACAGTACTGCTGGCGACTAACTTCCAACTGCCCAACACTACTGGCGATTAACTTCCATCAACGAGTCCAACAAGCCACAGAGCCTCTTACAAAGTGCAGTCAGAGATCCAATGCAAAGCGCTACACAGCTCTGCCAACACAGAAGCAGCCAACTTACTAAGGAATTTACCATCTCGCTTGCGCAAAGGCGAGTCTGAAGCGAAAAATATGGCTATATCGTCAGTGCAACAGAAATGATTTAGACCTAAACTCGAAAACGTCCGTAGCAAAAAAATCGTCCTCTCCATATTGCTGGACGAGGTACAAGTTCTGAGAAGTAAATATGACGCATTGTCGGAGAGAAACGGACTTAGTGAACGTGAAACACTAAACAAGGGTAATTTTACAAAGTGCTTTCGAATATTGTTCACGTAATTTGAAACTGCTCAAAAAGAAAAATAACAGTACAGGAACGAGAAAAATGAATGTTGTTGCTAAAAACACAGCTGATACAAGAGGGCAAATAGTGATTTACTTCACAACAGCGTTTAAAAACGCCGCTAATAGAAGCACTAGAACTCTCAAGAATGGCACGATTACGACAAACGAGGTAATGAAGTCGAAGTCTATTGGCCAATAGCCACGGAGGTGGTTGTGTATCAGGCGTTAATGAGATATTATCCTCATACTACAAAACATTTGTTGTTGTGGTCTTCAGTCCTGAGACTGGTTTGATGCAGCTCTCCATGCTACTCTATCCTGTGCAAGCTTCTTCATCTCCCAGTACCTACTGCAACCTACATCCTTCTGAATCTGCTTAGTGTATTGATCTCTTGGTCTCCCTCTACGATTTTTACCCTCCACGCTGCCCTCCAATGCTAAATTTGTGATCCCTCGATGCCTCAGAACATGTCCTACCAACCGATCCCTTCTTCTAGTCAAGTTGTGCCACAAACTTCTCTTCTCCCCAATCCCATTCAATACCTCCTCATTAGTTACGTGATCTACCCACCTTATCTTCAGCATTCTTCTGTAGCACCACATTTCGAAAGCTTCTATTCTCTTCTTGTCCAAACTAGTTATCGTCCATGTCTCACTTCCATACATGGCTACACTCCATACAAATACTTTCAGAAACGACTTCCTGACACCTAAATCTATGTTCGATGTTAACAAATTTCTCTTCTTGAGAAACGCTTTCCTTGCCATTGCCAGTCTACATTTTATATCCTCTCTACTTCGACCATCATCGTTATTTTACTCCCTAAATAGCAAAACTCCTTTACTACTTTAAGTGTCTCATTTCCTAATCTAATTCCCTCAACATCACCCGACTTAATTCGACTACATTCCATTATCCTCGTTTTGCTTTTGTTGATGTTCATCTTATATCCTCCTTTCAAGACACTATCCATTCCATTCAACTGCTCTTCCAAGTCCTTTGCTGTCTCTGACAGAATTACAATGTCATCGGCGAACCTCAAAGTTTTTACTTCTTCTCCATGAATTTTAATACCTACTCCGAATTTTTCTTTTGTTTCCTTTACTGCTTGCTCAATATACAGATTGAATAACATCGGGGAGAGGCTACAACCCTGTCTCACTCCTTTCCCAACCACTGCTTCCCTTTCATGCCCCTCGACTCTTATAACTGCCATCTGGTTTCTGTACAAATTGTAAATAGCCTTTCACTCCCTGTATTTTACCCCTGCCACCTTCAGAATTTGAAAAAGAGTATTCCAGTCAACATTGTCAAAAGCTTTCTCTAAGTCTACAAATGCTAGAAACGTAGGTTTGCCTTTTCTTAATCTTTCTTCCAAGATAAGTCGTAAGGTCAGTATTGCCTCACGTGTTCCAACATTTCTACGGAATCCAAACTGATCTTCCCCGAGGTCGGCTTCTACCAGTTTTTCCATTCGTCTGTAAAGAATTCGCGTTAGTATTTTGCAGCTGTGACTTATTAAACTGATAGTTCGGTAACTTTCACATCTGTCAACACCTGCTTTCTTTGGGATTGGAATTATTATATTCTTCTTAAAGTCTGAGGGTATTTCGCCTGTCTCATACATCGTGCTCACCAGATGGTAGAGTTTTGTCATGACTGGCTCTCCCAAGGCCATCAGTAGTTCAAATGGAATGTTGTCTACTCCCGGGGCCTTGTTTTGACTCAGGTCTTTCAGTGCTCTGTCAAACTCTTCACGCAGTATCTTATCTCCCATTTCATCTTCATCTACATCCTCTTCCATTTCCATAATATTGTCCTCAAGTACATCGCCCTTGTATAAACCCTCTATATACTCCTTCCACCTTTCTGCTTTCCCTTCTTTCCCTTACCCCTTATGAGATAAGCCTCTACATCCTTACATTTGTCCTCTAGCCATCCCTGTTTAACCATTTTGCACTTCCTGTCGATTTCATTTTTGAGACGTTTATATTCCTTTTTGCCTGCTTCATTTACTGCATTTTTATATTTTCTCCTTTCATCAATTAAATTCAATATTTCTTCTGTTACCCAAGGATTTCTATTAGCCCGCGTCTTTTTACCTACTTGATCCTCTGCTGCCTTCACCACTTCATCCCTCAGAGCTACCCATTCTTCTTCTACTGTATTTCTTTCCCCCATTCCTATCAATTGTTCCCTAATGCTCTCCCTGAAACTCTCTACAACCTCTGGTTCTTTCAGTTTATACAGGTCCCATCTCCTTAAATTCCCACCTTTTTGCAGTTTCTTCAGTTTCAATCTGCAGTTCATAACCAATAGATTGTGGTCAGAATCTACATCTGCCCCTGGAAATGTCTTACAATTTAATACCTGGTTCCTAAATTTCTGTCTTACCATTATATAATCTATCTGAAACCTGTCAGTATCTCCAGGCTTCTTCCATGTATACAGCCTCCTTTCATGACTCTTGAACCAAGTGTTAGCTATGATTAAGTTATGCTCTGTGCAAAATTCTACAAGGCGGCTTCCTCTTTCATTCCTTCCCCCCAATCCATATTCACCTACTATGTTTCCTTCTCTCCCTTTTCCTACTGACGAATTCCAGTCACCCATGACTATTAAATTTTCGTCTCCCTTCACTACCTGAATAATTTCTTTTATCTCGTCATACATTTCATCTATTTCTTCATCATCTGCAGAGCTAGTTGGCATATAAACTTGTACTACTGTAGTAGGCATGGGCTTTGTGTCGATCTTGGCCACAATAATGCGTTCACTATGCTGTTTGTAGTAGCTAACCCGCACTCCTATTTTTTTATTCATTATTAAACCTACTCCTGCATTACCCCTATTTGATTTTGTATTTATAACCCTGTAATCACCTGACCAAAAGTCTTGTTCCTCCTGCCACCGAACTTCACTAATTCCCACTATATCTAACTTTAACCTATCCATCTCACTTTTTAAATTTTCTAACCTACCTGCCCGATTAAGTGATCTGACATTCCACGCTCCGATCCGTAGAACGCCAGTTTTCTTTCTCCTGATAACGACGTCCACTTGAGTAGTCCCCGCCCGGAGATCCGAATGGGGGACTATTTTACCTCCGGAATATTTTACCCAAGAGGACGCCATCATCATTTAATCATACAGGAGAGCTGCATGTCCTCGGGAAAAATTACGGCTGTAGTTTCCCCTTGCTTTCAGCCGTTCGCAGTACCAGCACAGCAAGGCCGTTTTGGTTAGTGTTATAAGGCCAGATCAGTCAATCATCCAGACTGTTGCCCCTGCAACTACTGAAAAGGCTGCTGCCCCTCTTCAGGAACCACATGTTTGTCTGGCCTCTCAACAGATACCCGTCCGTTGTGGTTGCACCTACGGTACGGCCATCTGTATCGCTGAGGCACGCAAGCATCCCCACCAACGGCAAGGTCCATGGTTCATGGGGGGATCTACAAAACATTAGCAGTCGTTAAACCAAATGCACATATTGAAGATTAGTGAAGGAAGCAACTGAAGGAAGCAACTCAAGAATAAAAGTGCACATGGAATTGATGGCATTTCCAGCAGGATAATAAAAGCTTGTTGCCAAGATATAAGTGGGATTCTTAGCCACATCTGTAATAGCTTTCTGATGCAGGGTATTTTCCCAGACAGACTGAAGTAAGGGGATACGTCTAATGTCAACAACTACCACCCAATCTCTCTTCTCACTGCCTTATCCCAAATTCTTGAAAAAGTAATGAACTGTAGAGTAGCTACACATCTTTGTAAACATAAAGTTTTAACAAAATGTCAGCTTGGTTTCCAGAAGGGTTTTTCAACGGAAAATGCTATATTAACTTTCACTAACGAAATATTAAACGCTCTGAGTAACCGGAAGTCACCTGTTGGGATTTTGTGTGATCTATCAAAGGCTTTTGATTGTGTAAATCATGGAATACTTCTAGATAAGCTCAAGTACCCCCCCCCCCCATGAACCATGGACCTTGCCGTTGGTGGGGAGGCTTGCATGCCTCAGCGATACAGATAGCCGTACCGTAGGTGCAACCACAATGGAGTGGTATCTGTTGAGAGGCCAGACAAACGCGTGGTTCCTGAAGAGGGGCAGTAGCCTTTTCAGTAGTTGCAGGGGCAACAGTCTGGATTATTGACTGATCTGGCCTTATAACACTAACCAAAACGGCCTTGCTGTGCTGGTACTGCGAACGGCTGAAAGCAAGGGGAAACTACGGCCGTAATTTTTCCCGAGGGCATGCAGCTTTACTGTATGGTTAAATGATGATGGCGTCCTCTTGGGTAAAATATTCCGGAGGCAAAATAGGCCCCCATTGGGATCTCCGGCCGGGGACTACTCAAGAGGACGACATCAGGAGAAAGAAAACTGGCGTTCTACGGAACGGAGCGTGGAATGTCAGATCCCTTAATCGGGCAGGCAGGTTAGAAAATTTAAAAAGGGAAATGGATAGGTTAAAGTTAGATATAGTGGGAATTAGTGAAGTTCGGTGGCAGAGGAACAAGACTATTGGTCAGGCGAATACAGTCAAATAGGGGTAATGCAGGAGTAGGTTTAATAATGAATAAAAAAATAGGAATGCGGGTAAGCTACTACAAACAGCATAGTGAACGCATTATTGTGGCCAAGATAGACACGAAGCCCACGCCTACTGCAGTAGTACAAGTTTATATGCCAACTAGCTCTGCAGATGACGAAGAAATTGAAGAAATGTATGATGAAATAAAATAAATTTTTCAGATAATGAAGGGAGACGAAAAGTTAATAGTCATGGATGACTGGAATTCGGTAGTAGGAAAAGGGAGAGAAGGAAACATAGTAGGTAAATATGGATTGGGGGTAAGAAATGAAAGAGGAAGCCGCTTGGTAGAATTTTGCACAGAGCATAACTTTATCATAGCTAACACTTGGTTCAAGAATCATGAGAGAAGGTTGTATACATGGAAGAACCCTGGAGATACTAAAAGGTATCAGATAGATTATATAATGGTAAGACAGAGATTTAGGAACCTGGTTTTAAATTGTAAGACATTTCCAGTGGCAGATGTGGACTCTGACCACAATCTATTGGTTATGAACTGTAGATTAAAATTGAAGAAACTGCAAAAAGGTGGGAATTTAAGGAGATGGGACGTGGATAAACTGACTAAACCAGAGGTTGTACAGAGTTTCAGGGAGAGCGTAAGGAAACAAATGGCAGGAATGGGGGAAAGAAATACAGTAGAAGAAGAATGGGTAGCTTTGAGGGATGAAGTAGTGAAGGCAGCAGAGGATCAAGTAGGTAAAAAGACGAGGGCTAGTAGAAATCCTTGGGTAAGAGAAGAAATATTGAATTTAATTGATGAAAGGAGAAAATATAAAAATGCAGTAAATGAAACAGGCAAAAAGGAATACAAACGTCTCAAAAATGAGATCGACAGGAAGTGCAAAATGGCTAAGCAGGGATGGCTAGAGGATAAATGTAAGTATCTAGAGGCTTATCTCACTAGGGGTAAGATAGATACTGCCTACAGGAAAATTAAAGAGACCTTTGGAGAAAAGAGAACGACTTGTATGAATATCAAGAGCTCAGATGGAAACCCAGTTCTAAGCAAAGAAGGGAAAGCAGAAAGGTGGAAGGAGTATATAGAGGGTCTATACAAGGGCGATGTACTTGAGGACAATATTATGGAAATGGAAGAGGATGTAGATAAAGATGAAATGGGAGATATGATACTGCGTGAAGATTTCGAAAGAGCACTGAAAGACCTGAGTCGAAACAAGGCCCCGGGAGTAGACAACATTCCATTAGAACTACTGACGGCCTTGGGAGAGCCAGCCCTGACAAAACACTACCATCTGGTGAGCAAGATGTATGAAACAGGCGAAATACCCTCAGACTTCAAGAAGAATATAATAATCCCAATCCCAAAGAAAGCAGGTGTTGACAGATGTGAAAATTACCGGACTATCAGTTTAATAAGTCACGGATGCAAAATATTAACGCGAATCCTTTATAGACGAATGGAAAAACTGGTAGAAGCCGACCTCGGGGAAGATCAGTTTGGATTCCGTAAAAATGTTGGAACACGTGAGGCAATACTGAGCCTACGACTTATCTTAGAAGCTAGATTAAGGAAAGGCAAACCTACATTTCTAGCATTTGTAGACTTAGAGAAAGCTCATGACAATGTTGACTGGAATACTCTCTTTCAAATTCTGAAGGTGGCAGGGGTAAAATACAGGGAGTGAAAGGCTATTTACAATTTGTATAGAAACCAAATGGCAGTTATAAGAGTTGAGGGGCATGAAAGGGAAGCAGTGGTTGGGAAGGGAGTGAGACAGGGTTGTAGCCTCTCCCCGATGTTATTCAATCTGTATATTGAGCAAGCAGTAAAGGAAACAAAAGAAAAATTCGGAGTAGGTATTAAAAATCAATGGAGAAGAAATAAAAACTTTGAGGTTCGCCGATGATTTGTAATTCTGTCAGAGACAGCAAAGGACTTGGAAGAGCAGTTGAACGGAATGGATGGTGTCTTGAAGGGAGGATATAAGATGAACATCAACAAAAGCAAAACGAGGATAATGGAATGTAGTCGAATTAAGTCGGGTGATGTTGAGGGTATTAGATTAGGAAATGAGACACTTAAAGTAGTAAAGGAGTTTTGCTACTTGGGGAGCAAAATAACTGATGATGGTCGCAGTAGATAGGATATAAAATGTAGACTGGCAATGGCAAGGAAAGCGTTTCTGAAGAAGAGAAATTTGTTAACATCGAGTACTGATTTAAGTGTCAGGAAGTCGTTTCTGAAAGTATTTGTATGGAGTGTAGCCATGTATGGAAGTGAAACATGGACGATAAATAGTTTAGACAAGAAGAGAGTAGAAGCTTTCGAAATGTGGTGCTACAGAAGAAGCTGAAGATTAGATGGGTAGATCACATAACTAATGAGGAGGTGTTGCATAGGATTGGGGAGAAGAGATGTCTGTGGCACAACTTGACTAGAAGAAGGGATTGGTTGGTAGGACATGTTCTGAGGCATCAAAGGATCACCAATTTAGTATTGGAGGGCAGCGAGGAGGGTAAAAATCGCCGAGGGAGACCAAGAGATGAATACACCAAGCAGATTCAGAAGGATGTAGGCTGCAGTAGGTACTGGGAGATGAAGAAGCTTGCACAGGATAGAGTAGCATGGAGAGCTGCGTCGAACCAGTCTCAGGACTGAAGACCACAAGAACAACAACAAGCTCAATTACTGTGGTATGAATGGGACAGTGCTCAAATGGTTTAAATCATACCTAACTGGAAGAGTGGAGAAAGTTGAAATAAGCAGTTCACATAATATGCAAAAAACTGGTGATTTCTCAAACGGGGGAACAATCAAGAATGGGGTGCCGCAAGGTTTGGTCTTGGGTCCTCTGCTGTTCTTAATATATGTTAATGACTTGCCATTCTATATTCACGAAGATGCAAAGCTGGTACTTTTTGCCGATGATACAAGTATAGCTATCACACCCAACAGACAAGAATTAACTGGTGAAATTGTAAACGATGTTTTTCATAAAATCATTAAGTGGTTCTCTGCAAATGGGCTCTCATTAAACTTTGACAAAACACAGTACATACAGTTCCACACAGTAAATGGAATGACATCATTAATAAATATAGACTTCGATCAGAAACCGGTAGCTAAGGTAGAATATTCAAAATTTCTAAGTGTGTGCTTTGATAATGGGCTGAACTGGAAAAAAAACACACACACTGAGGATCTGCTGAAACGTTTGAGTTCAGTTACTTATGCTATTAGGGTCATTGCAAATTTTGGCGATGTACATCTGAGTAAATTAGCTTACCACGCCTATTTTCATTCTCTGCTTTCGTAAAGCATCATATTCTGGGGTAACTCATCATTGAGTAAAAGAATGTTCATTGCATAAATGCGTGTAATCAGAATAATTTTTGGAGCTCATCCAAGATCATCCTGCAGACACTTATTTAAAGAGCTAGAGATCTTCACTGTAGCCTCAAAATATATATATTCACTTATGAAATTTGTTATTAACAATCCGAACGAATTCAAAAATAATAGCAGTGTACAACACTAGGAGAAAGGATGACCTTCATTACTCAAGGTTAAATCTAACTTTGGCTCAGAAGGGGGTAAATTATGCTGCCACAAAAGTCTTTGGTCACTTATCTAATAGCATAAAAAGTCTGACATATAGCCATATAGCATTTAAAAGGAAATTAAGAGAATTTATTAGTGGCAACTCCTTCTACTCATTAGATGAATTTTTGGATATAGTAAGTGGATAATTTCCCAAACCCCCACAAAAAAACTAAAAATATTAAGTGTCATGTAATATTTTATGTAATGTAATATCTTGTATAGACATCTTTTGTTAACCTGAAATGTTGCACATCATTACGAAGTGTCGTATTCATGATCTATGGAACAAGTACTAGTCTAATCTAATCTAATCTAATCTACTCATCATGAATGACTAAGTGATAGTTGTTTCAGGCGCTAATGACATTAACCAACATAGAAGAAACTTCAGTGTTGCTGTTCAGGAACAAATGACAGTGATGAACCACACCCAGCTGTTACTACGTACAACATCATATCGATATGACAAGCCATATTTGAACAAATCAATATTTAATCCCAATAACACTCTAACGGATGTTATGCATGATAACGTCCGTGACAGTGGGTATCAACTATTTTCTACGAAGATATGATTACTCAAAACGTGGGTTACTTCTCAAAGGGAGAGAGTAACTTAATCTGTGCAGAAGCCTTGCTGTTTCAGTAAAAAGCGCATGGAAGGGAACTGGTGTAATAAAAGTCGTTTCCAGTTCATAAAACTGGTTCAAATTAAATCTGAGGCATAGTACTCAGGTGATGGAATGCAGTGGGACTATTACACTGTCCTCTAATCCATCATAGCATTTCCAACAGAGAAGGGTGTCTGCAAAAGCCAACGCACCACCTGAAAATGTTAACTAAGATACATCTTTTTCTCTTCTTCTCAAAGCAACCAGCCAGACTGCGCCTTGCTTCAAACAAGCTCCAGTACAGGTGTCCTCTAGTGCAAGAAAACTACCAAATAGAAGGGATGATTTTTTATGGTTAACTCCAGGGAATCTTCTTTATCACCAGCGCCAGGATCCAGCAGCATCAAGTAGTTGGCAGCATGTTTGAGTAAGTCAACTCCAAGTAAATGAAAAATTTACAATGGATGATCACAAACAGATATACACTTGCAGAACAATTAAGTCCCATCATCACATAACAATGAATTTTTCTATTTGTGCATACAAACATTATGTCTTTAAGAAATAAAATTGATGATTTGAGTATTCATTCAGGAAAGAACAGAAATATCATATTATGTGTTAATGAACATTTGTTGAATGAAGGTCATTTGGATTAGTATGTACCACCTGGCTTTGATTTAGTCGCAGGGTTCTGTGGAAAAACTAAAGAACATGGTGGATCTTCAATACATATTAGCAGTGACCTGGATCTGCAATATAGGTCTTTAATGTTGTTGACTACTGTGTAGAAAATGTGCTTGAAGCAGCTGCAGTGCTACTTCCAACATTAAAACTCATAATAGTATCAGTATACCATACTCCTGATACTCACAGTGAATAATTTACACAGCTCTTAGAAAAAATAATCTTACACTGAAATTAAGCAAATACAGAATATTAATCTTTGTAAATATAAACATTGGTAGAAGGCTAAAGGCATCAAAGCAGCTTTATCTGCAGATAATGTTAAGATCACGTGATCTATATTGCGTTAATAACAATCTGACAAGGCGTCATCCTGTCTTGATAATGCCGGCCAGAGTGGCCGTGCATTTATAGGCGCTACAGTCTGGTACCGCGTGACTGCAGGTTCGAATCCTGCCTCGGGCATGGATGTGTGTGATGTCCTTAGGTTAGTTAGGTTTAAGTAGTTCTAAGTTCTAGGGGACTGATGACCACAGCAGTTAAGTCCCATAGTGCTCAGAGCCATTTTTTTTGTCTTGATAATATCATCATCAATGTTGAAAAAGATTGCTGCATGTGATCAGCTGGAATGACATTCTGCTTGAAAGTGAGAACGTTGAGAATACATTTGCAGTTTTTATCAGTGTACTTGCAGACAGTTTTAAGACCTATTGCCCAAGGGTTTTGAAGAGGAATATAGCAACAGTCTGAAAACATGACTCTACACCCTTTTGGCAGAGGCTTAGAATATTAGTTATGATTTACTAAGATAAATATAAAAATGTTGATGCAGAGAAAGCTTGCTACATTAAGTTAAAGAGTAAATACAGATCATAAATCAGGTTAGCAAAATCTAAGACAAATGACAGTTACATTAATAAGCCCCACAATAGTTTTAAAGCTACTCTGAATGTGCTAAAGACTGATCTGAGAAGAAGCAAGAGTCATAAAGGTGACAAATATAACACTAATATCATACCAGATGAATTCAATGCCTCCTTTGTTATTGCTTGTGACATAAGTTTCTTTATCACAACTGAGTCATATAATAAATACGAGCAGGACCTAAAGGAAGCTACCCCTTTCCTACAATATTCTGAACACATTTGTTTTAAATGTGAATGGAAAGAGATTCAGTTAGGTGATATCATGAAATCAATTGCAAAATTAAGCAGCTCAAAAGCAGGAGACATTTATGATTTATCTAATTTTATAATTAAAAATAGGAGACATAGTAGTAGACCCACTCTGGTTATTTCCCAACATGTTTAAAAATGACTAGTCACACCACTACACAAAAAAGGAAATAAGTCTTATCCAAGTAATTATCGAGCAGTATCTCTAATACCCATTATATCGAAAGTAGTTGAGCAGTACGCGCAACTGCAAATCCATATGAAATCTATCTGCCAATAACATTACTAGTGATTCTCAATATGGTATCAGACATTGCTTATTAATTGTGAAATCAGTGGAAAATTTTATTTCTTTCACTTTGTCAGCATTCGAATGCAGACATTCTGTAAATACCATACTTGTAGACCTGAGTAAAGCTTTCGACTCTGTTAGCCACAGAATTCTATTAAAAAGTTCTGTCTCTGATTACATATTCTCTGCATGAGAAAAAAAACCAAATTATGCATTTCAACAAAAACAAATCAGACACTCTGGGTGTAACATGAAGTGGCCCCCAAGGTTCCGATTTTTTACCCTCGCTTTTCATAATTTATATAAATGATTTGTCCAATATGATGTCACGTAAGTCCATACTACATGCAGACGACACTAACTTTGTTACACTTATGGGACCTTGGACACACTCCAGCAGAAAAGTGCAGTACAACTCAGAATATCTAATACATGGTTCACAGCAAATAAATTACAAATTAACCACTCTAAAACTGTGAATATTCTTTTCAGCCTATGTAACAACAACTGTAGTGTTGTGAAGCTTCTTGGCATTAATCTTGGTGCAAAATTAACTTGGCAAACTTACACTAATTATGTATGTAAAAAGTTGATCAGCCACCTATCTGCTAACTAAACTTAGGACTTGTGTAACGGACGAACTACTACTGAACTCCTGTTGTTCCTATTTTCACTGTCACCTCACGTATGCAATGCCGCTACTGAGCAGTTCCTCTGCAGCAAAAAGAATTTTTTTTGGCAGAACAAGGCCATCAGGTGCATTGCTGGAGTAAGAAACCAGGCATAGTGTAGATATTACTTTAAGAGCTCAAGATACTGACAATTGCATCACTGTTTATTCTCAGCTGCTTGGTGCATTTCAAGGAAAATTGAGACAGCCATAAACTGTGAGAGTCTATACGTAACCACGACACAGGTCAAAGGTGGTTGACAGACATCCCAGTTACTACACTTAAAAAATCCAAAACAGTTTTTTTTAGTCATTCATAGGGATACAATTATTTAATATGTTAACAGCTACAACACACAGTGTGTCACTAAAAGTCTTCAGAAGTATTACAAAAAGGTGGCTTGAAGGAGGAAAAAGTCTTCTATGCGTAAGAAGAATTTAAAACATGTAACAAAAATGATCTGCTCTATTAAAGCTGCTGTATGGCATCATCAGTATATTACTTGAGCTTTTCCAAAAATGTTATTGTATCATACTGTTGTGCTTTATTTTCGTAATGCATTTATACTTAATGACTAATGTGTATCAAGCCTGTCACATTTATGTTTGTTATAATGTTTTTCTCAGCATGTGTATTCTGATACACATACTGTTTCTTCTTTTCTCATTCTGCATTACGCATTTAAATTGAAAATGTATGACTTACTATGTAGCTACATAACATATGTAAACTGGCGACGTCAGTTGTATGGAAAATGCCTAAAGATGGATCAGTGCATCAAATCAAATCAAATCAAATCTTATACCATAGTAATACTACTTTTTACGTGCATTTCCGATCGGCACTAGACAGGATAGCTGAAAAGAAGAGGGACGAGCATTGGATCTGTGAATGGCTGATGGAACAATCCGGAGCATGGGAGAAGACGATTTCCTGGTAAGTGGATATTGTACACTACCCTCGGAGTGCGCATCATTGGTCCCTGCCCGAGGGTTGTCAACGCCGCTCGCCCCTTCTCCCCCCCCCCCCCCTGCTCCCCCCCACCGCTCCGCCACACACACCCTGTTTCCAAAAGCGATGGAAGGTGGCAAACTCGCTGGAGTTGCCACTCCTTTCGGAGGTTGATACAGCAAGATTTTCAGCTCATGAATGTTTAGCTCGAATTTTTTATTCAACTGCTGATTTGCCATCGACTATTGAAGTGCATCAGCTTGTTCAATCTGCGTGTTTCGCAAGGAAGTGATTCAGTTTACAGGCTGTCCTATTTAATATTGCTCCGAGCTCCGGTGCATGCATTGTGGCATAGTGGTTAGTGGCGCCGCTTCAAATTCGACGACCAGTAGTTATCTGTTATTTGGTATTTATCATTCTGGAAGGTTCTTGAAACATCTTGTGTTTGTAGTATTTGTACATTCTGGAATATTCGCTGGTTGTTTAAACAGCTGCATTCTCTGTCCAGGAGGTCAGTTCTTTTCTCGCCGTACGTTGACGTTCGTAATAAACATGATTTCAATACTGAGTGTTGTATTTCGGATTTGGACTCGGGTGTGGTTATGACGTGATAATATAGCCTCCTCTTGTGGTGCTCCTCATCTGCTCTACCTGAAGCTCCTTCATTCTTCGGCGACTTGCCTTTAGCCACTCAGGTTCTGTGACTTCAATCATCGAAGGAACTGGCATACTCCCGTAACTAATTCTTGCGGGTCATTTCCGTAGGTAGACGAGTGTCACTTCAGTCCCTCTACTTTACTAGTTACTTTAGACCTTATAGGTGGATTGTCGTGAGATAGGGCTTAATACCGGGCATACTTCGACCTTAGTGGTTATGCGACATTAAATTTCGATTCCAAGAATTACGATGCACCACAGTCTTCTGAAATACTCGCGCAGCCACACAAGGGAAAAATAACTTTAAGCAGGAGAAAAATAAGATACGCCAGTTCTTAGAGCGTAATCTACATTTGGTTTCTTCCTGCCCTGCGTATTTCATCATTTTATATCTGTTCTTTTATTAAGAAGGGATGACATAATAAGAGGGCAATGATTTTTACCCTACGATCAGGTGAAAAAATTAGTGGTTGAATATTAGATTTCGGAATTAGTGATGATATAAAATTTAGCTCAGATGGGAGGATCAGTTATGAAAAGCATCTTACTTATGCGACGGTGTAAGTGCGTGGTTCTAGCTGGAAGACCCTTAATCTTATTAAGAAAATATTAGCATTCGTGCCATTGCCTGTTTAACAAAGGGATGCCGTGACATGTGTTATTTAAAACTGAAATTATGACAGAACAATTTGAAGGCATCGGATTTTGTAATCGGCGGACTAAACGTTAAAGAAAACCAGTTTCTTAGATATTTTGGTCCTGCAATTTGCATTAACAGCATTGACAATTTCTGATGGTCAAATGCAACTCTTTGTTATCGGCGTGTGGTGGCAGTCCCACGGACAAATTAAAGCTGTAATAAGAAACATGAATAATTATTTAATTTACTGATGATTAATGTTAATTGAATCATTAGAATAACTGACTTAATTAAATATCACTGCAACATACAACTACCAATTGGATCTACTAACTCCGAGACGCTCTATATTTCCCCCAGCCCTGCAAACTATGCCAACTTAACGTTCCTACGCGTTATAGTCGAATGTTCAAATGACGTCGCCGTGGAGTACGCTAACAAGGAACTCCTTGGGTGCGAGGTCACAAGTTCAATTATTACTACCCCGCATTTGAAAGTGTTGTCTATTATGACAGAAAAAATGTTAGCTACTAATGACTTACTATGTGCATCAGGAGGGTGACAGAAAGTGAGTGTCCGACAGGCGCAGAGATCAGCCTTCCATGGGATGTATGTATTACACTTCACAAAATGGGAATCGTCGACATTCAAGAAATGTTTCAAAACAAATCATTAACTTGCACCATGAACATCGAATGAAAAATGGCGAGCCACAATGATCACAAAGTTTCGCACCATCAAGATCGAAGGCGAACTCCTTGAAGTTGCAAACGGTGCGGAACGTTCCGCTAGGTATCGACTCTTAAGGAATGTATACAGAATCATATTGGTGTAACGGGCTGATGAGAACTGACGGACTGTAACGGCATGCAACCGAATGTGAAATAGTCTGTCGTGGAGCTTATCGTGGAACTGGCTATTCTGCAAGGCATCGTTGCAGATCGTGCGATAATACGTTTTATAGGCACTGAAAAAGTAAACATTCAGAGGCTAAATTTGTCCAGTGGTTCCAAGTGGTATGAACGGCATGTCACACACTTTTCAGGGGGGATAGCAGGCCAAAAGCAGTGCTCAGCCATAGTTGTAGTTCTCTTATTCCCTTTTCCCAGCCTTGCTTACTGTGACGTAAAAGATACTGCACACGTAGGGGGCACAATAATAACTTTCTATCCAATTTACCATCCAGATTAACAGTCGGCAAATTGTATACGAAAGCGTTAAGTTATTGATTTTAGTTGCTTTTGATACAACTATTTTTGGTACCTCTAATTTTCAAGATTCCTTTCATATGTATTTCCCCTTCAAATCCCGACTGGTCAGAGTTGAAAACGAATTCTTTATTGAACGCCTGGATAAAATTGTTTACTTCATCTATTAATTTTCGAGCCGATTCCGTAGTTTGCTGTGCATCGTCATGTTGACACTTTGCTTGAAATTTCGTTATCTTACTTCTTCCAATTCTGTTGCACTGTTTGAAGTTATGCAAACATACACTGCTTATATTGAAATCACTTTAACCTACGTCATGCGTAATTTGACGTACATAACGTAGTAAATCACTATCATGCACATCCTGTAAATTGTATCGAGCACCCTTGAAACATGCAAACACCAGTTTTTGTAGCAAGTACGCCTTGTCCTCCCTTGAATATCCATAGTTTTCCTTACGCACTGCAGCGCCATATTGCTGCAGACTTATTATAATTCTGTTCATGATTGTTTTTTTTTGTTTTTTTTTTTTTTTTTTTACTACGACCTTCCATTTACGTAATTACGCTTACTATTCACTCCTTGGACATCGATTGTCCTTCACTACGTTTTACTCGAGACGAGATTTGCGGCTCCCTGTTCAACAAGGATGAAGAATTATTTGGCTCGACGCCTGTTTCAGTACTAATTTCGCTTGTTAAACACGTATTGCCATCATTGTGCTTCTCCGGTAAATTGATTGCACAATCGAGCATATACAACACCACACGTTACACTGTCTCATCTTCCAGAAACACTAATATTTCATCTGTCACTTCTTTGTCACTCTGCGAAACTCCTTAGGTTCCTTTCTAACGAAATGTCAACTTTGGGAACTGTTGTTGTACACTACTAGCCATTAAAATTGCTACACCAAGAAGAAATGTTGTTCGTTTTGCATTGTGAATTAGCAATTCACGGAACAGTTGTATTCCTCCTCTGGTTAGCAGATAGCACCAGTCAGCTCTTGTGTTCTTGCTGCCATTGGAGGTGCACATATCAGCCATTTTTGCAGACACAGCGCCATGCCGAGGTGAGGTGATACATGGCTGTGTGTCAGCAGAGGGCATTCTGCATTCTGCTGACCGGAACTGTAGCGGAAACTTCTTGGTGCCAGCGCCTGGGGACCGTGGGCAGCGGCAGACAAGCCACGCTTGGCATACCGGCCGAGTTTGTGTATCGTCGTGCTTCGCCCACGGAGTGGCTCTTTGTACACTACTGGCCATTAAAATTGCTACACAAAGAATGAATGCAGATTATAAACGGGTATTCATTGGACAAATATATTATACTAGAATTGACATGTGCTTACATTTTCACGCAATTTGGATGCATAGATCCTGAGAAATCAGTACCCAGAACAACCACCTCTGGCCGTAATAACGGCCTTGATGCGCCTCGGCTTTGAGTCAAACAGAGCTTGGATGGCGTGTACAGGTACAGCTGCCCATGCAGCTTCAACACGATCCCACAGTTCATCAACTGTAATGACTAGCGTATTGTGACTAACCCGTTGCTCGGCCACCATTGACCAGACGTTTTCAATTGGTGAGAGATCTGGAGAATGTACTGGCCAGGGCAGCAGTCGAACATTTTCTGTATCCAGAAAGGCCCGTACAGGACCTGCAACATGCGGTCGTGCATTATCCTGCTGAAATGTAGGGTTTCGCAGGGATCGAATGAAGGGTAGAGCCACGGGTCGTAACACCTCTGAAATGTAACGTCCACTGTTCAAAGTGCCGTCAATACGAACAAGAGGTGACTGAGACGTGTAACCAATGGCCCCCATACCATCACGCCGGGTGATACGCCAGTATGGCGATGACGAATACACGCTTCAAAATGGTTCAAATGGCTCTGAGCACTAAGGGACTTAACATCTGAGGTTAGCAGTCCCCTAGAACTTAGAACTACTTAAACCTAACTAAGGACATCACACACATCCATGGCCGAGGCAGGATTCGAAACTGCGACCGTAGCGGTCGCGCGGTTCCAGACTGAAGCGCCTAGAACCGCTCGGTCACACCGGCCGGCAATCCACGCTTCCAATGTGCGTTCACCGCGATGTCGCCAAACACGGATGCGACCATCATGATGCTGTAAACAGAACCTGGATTCATCCGAAAAAATGACGTTTTCCCATTTGTGCACCCAGGTTCGTCGTTGAGTACACCATCGCAGGCGCTCCTGTCTGTGATGCAGCGTCAAGGGTAACCGCAGCCATGGTCTCCGAGCTGATAGTCCATGTTCCTGCAAACGTCGTCGAACCGTTAGTGCAGATGGTTGTTGTCTTGCAAACGTCCCCATCTGTTGACTCAGGGATCGAGACGTGGCTGCACGATCCGTTACAGCTATGCGGATAAGATGTCATCACGACTGCTAGTGATACGAGGCCGTTGGAATCCCTCACGGCATTCCGTATTACCCTCCTGAACCCACTGATTCCATGTTCTGATAACAGTCATTGGATCTCGATCATCGCGAACAGCAATGTCGCGATACGATAAACCGAAATCGCTACAGCCTACAATCCGACCTTTATCAAAGTCGGAAAAGGCATCAGAACATCGTTTCACCAGGCAACGCCAGTCAACTGCTGTTTGTGTACGAGAAATCGGTTGGAAGCTTTCCTCATGTCAGCACGTTGTAGGTGTCTCCACCGGCGCCAGCCTTGTGTGAATGCTCTGAAAAGGTAATCATCTGCATATCACAGCATCTTCTTCCTGTCGGTTAAATTTCGCGTCTGTAACACGTCATCTTCGTTGACTACCTAATTCAAATGCGCTCCGTGGCCTCATGCTGTGATCAACACTGGATACCTCCAGTCCCGCCCCCTGTAATACACTGGCAGCCAATGTTGCGGCTGCATGGTAGGCAATTTGTGAGGCGTCGAATGCCGTAAATACCACTGACCTTTTGCGACCTCGCGCGCAAGGGGTTTCTCGTAAGCACGCGTGCGACTTCCAAAGGATGGAAGGAAGATTGGTTCAACGTCCCGACATCGAGGTAATTAGAGACGGAGCACAAGCTCGGATTGTGTCAAAGATGGGGAAGGAAATCGGCCATGCCCTTTCTACGGAACCATCCCGGCATTTGCCTGGGGTGATTTATGGGAATTATGGAAAACCTAAATCTGGATGGCCGGACGCGTCGTCCTCCCGAGTGCGAATCCAGTGTGCTAATGACTGCGCCACATCGCTCAGTGCCTGACTTCCAGTGCTGACAATCCTTCTTTCCGTAAACTGACAATGTGTGCGTGATCTTAGCTTGAAATGATGCTTCTAGACATGTTGACAGGCTGACCAATGTGCAATAATGTACGCAAGCCGCGTTGTCCTGTTTACGATTGGAAACATATTTTGGTATCTGAACCATTAGTCGACGACAATACTATTGCACCCGGAAGTGATGGCGCTCCGGTCGACTCGTGTGTTTACCTGTGCGCTTGAAGCCGATCAGAATGTGCTCTGCTGTTTTGATGACTTGGCCACGGAGATATTAGGGCTTCCATCGTGTACTTTATCTTTACCGCAATGTCGCCGCGCGTTTCCGATAACGGCCCCGGGAGGCCAAGCGCCAGAAAATCGTGATATGGTAGTACACTGTGTATACGACGTTACTTTCAGCTCAGCTACATAGGCGCTACGTAGAACGTCGAGAAAGAGATTGCCAGTTAAAAAGATCCATACAGTGCAAGTTAAGTATGTGTTGCAAAACTTCTTTTTTGTGGGACCTTACGTATAGCAATGATCAGAAACTCAACGCAAAGAAAAACACGGAAATGTAATATATACACTAAAATCTGTGAAAATTTCGACACGAAGAAGGAGACATAATATTCTTACACAGAATTTATTCCACAGATTAGGGCTGGGTCAGCCATGGCATGCAGAATGCGCCTGTACAAAAAAATTCAATATAGCACTCTTTCATTATACATAATTAAAAACGTATGGGACTGACTAAAGAGAAGGATGAGAGTTATCAGTAACTGATATGTAGTTGCATAATCGACAGGTACCGAAAATTTACTATGGAGAGGGATTACAATACCATGCAGCAAGAATTTAAAGATTTACTTATCGGTGAAAGAACAAAAAAATTACGACGATCGACAGACGATTTTACGGGTTTCTTTGTTCCGTACATCAAAAAGCACTTTGTGCTGAATTTGCAGGCTTGGAGCATGTGATGGAATTGATGGTAGGAGCAGTAAATTTTCTGAAGTTACTCCCATTATTACACTATCAGCTGCAATATTTTTCGATGGAATTGAACTTTATATAGGACTGCAAAGTACGTTGGTTACGACAAGGGGTATGTATGGAACTATTTTTCTATTGAAAACCCGCTGTTGTTGAATTTACGAAGGAAAATGAAAGTAGGAATAAAATTAGAACATCCTGAATGGATTGCAGACCTCGCATTTGAAGCTGACTTGCGGCCGCGGTGGTCTAGCGGTTCTAGGCGCTCAGTCCGGAACCGCGCGACTGCTACGGGCGCAGGTTCGAATCCTGCCTCGGGCATGGATGTGTGTGATGTCCTTAGGTTAGATAGGTTTAAGTAGTTCTAAGTTCTAGGGGACTGATGACCACAGATGTTAAGTCCCATAGTGCTCAGAGCCATTTGAACCATTTGAAGCTGACTTGAGTGTGCGCTGCCCACAGTAAGACGCTGCAAGGTGAGAAACAATTTATTCCTGAATTTATGGGAATTATTTAAAAAGAAACCGCGTTGTGGAAGGCAAATTCTGTCGAAAAACATCGTCAATTTTCCTAACCTCATGGGGCGTTAAAGAAAAGATGAATTCTGAAGAATTCATTGTGGCGTTGGAAGAATTACAAGGATAATTTTCTAAACGTTTTGTGGACACTGCGAATCTTAAATGTATTTTTAATCTCTTCTCGAAACCGTTTGCCATTTGAACTGAAAGCACCCCTGTGCATATGCAGATGTAACCGATCGAACTGCATTGTAATGCCCGTTTAAAAGATAAATTCTTTTACTGAATAAAGTTTCTCATATTGAAAAATGAGAAGGAACTATCTGCATGTACATTAAAGGATATTTTTTATATATAAGACTGCGTTCAAAACTATTTGTATTGACCGGTGTCGACAGGTACAGCTGTCATCTTCAAAACTTCAGTTTTTTGGTTGTACATCATGCTCCATTGTGTTTCATTACTAATGCCATGTTAAGATGGCATGAGTAACATGGCTTGAGTAATGAACGCACAATGGAACATGACGTGCAACCAAAAAAGTTTTTGCAAATGTGAAGATGACAGTTGTACCTGTCGAAAGCGGCCAATAAAAGTAATTTTAAAGTCGATTTTGAATATAAGAAATTTCTTTAAAATTCTTTTACGTTAAAACTTCTCTACTTTGTTTTCTATGAGAAGAGTTTCCACGTCTCCATAATGAGGTTGCAAACGTGCTAAATACTTCGATCAACATATGTGCGTGAAGGGATTGTACTATTATGAAGCTTAATGAATCACGATTACCTGGCAGCCTGAGTGACAGATATCTGTTTGTATTCCGACAATACGTATAAAATAAAACAATTGTTATATCTTCATTGCACCAAAAATAATTAAATAATACTGAAATTTTGTTTTGTTGTGATCTGTGTTGTTCAGGAATATTAAACGCGAAACCAATATGCATGGAAGCCGTTCGCAGTTCCCCCTGCTTCGCCCTCCTCCTACTCAGAAAGCGTGACGTGATAGTGGGGGAAGTGTGCAGCCACGTGACAGAGCTCTGCCTACATGTGAGAGCACTGCATGCATGCAGAATTCTTGTCTGTCCCTGGATTAGGGACATGACAGTATACACATGATTAGAATTACAGAACGTTTCATGTATTTTAACCTTAGAATTCAATAGAGAGTGAAGCTGTCATGTGCCAGAATCAAAGGCTCTAGACGTCATGGCATGGAATGAAAGAGGTGCTGGATATGTTGGTGTTGAAGGCTCTGCCACATGCTCTGTAGGTACTTTCAAAAAGCATCGACAGTAGTCGCTGGAGGAACAGAACGAACAAGTTTGCCAACAGACCATGCCCCAGATAAGTTCGATGTGCGACATTTCAGGTAAACGTGCAGGGCAGTGTATAAGTGCAACCATCGTTCTTTGACGAAGGCTTGCACATTCCTCACCACATGTGATCGGACTTTGCCCTGTTGAAATATGGCATATGGAGCTGCCTGCAGGAAGGCAGTAACTCGGTCTCTAAAACCTCCGTGATGTAGTCGTTGCTGTTCAGATTGCCCTCCATAGGCGAGATCGCATGTTACACCCAACGGTGCCCCATAGGTTCACCCTCGCCTTTTGTCCACCATGCTCCAGCCTATCCAGTATAGTTCACCACGTATGCCTCAATCACTGAAGGATAAGTTGAAGTAGAAATCGTCCGAAAACACTACATTTAGCCACTCAGAACATCTTAACGAAGTTCACGTGCTCATTGCAATATGAAGCATTGCTGGCCTCTGCCCAGTGGAATCTGGCGCAATGGTACGCATGCAACCAGTTCAGGTTTCAGCAGACGGCGTCGAACCGTCGACTCAAGCATGCCCACACTCATTGCAGTGCTCCCACGTTTAGCCAACGCTGCTTACGTAAGTGATCTGTCGGTTACGGCCATGTGGACAATAAGTAGGTCATCCGGTGCGGTGGCGACATTGTTAGATGCAGCACCCGCTCGTCGTTGTGTACGACCGTCTTCTGTCCACTTGCTGCAGACACGCACCACTGTCGTAGCAGCGTGCCCTCTACGAGCCGCAACGTCACGGTACGACAAACCCGTTTCCCGGAGACCAGTTATCCAGCCCCGTTCGAACTCGCTGACATGACGATATGGCGCTTTTGACATGTACAAGGCATACTAGTAACTGACTGCGCATTTACAAGTCTGCACGCACCGACTGGGCGTGGTGTAAGACTGACCTGTCCCGTCGCACAGAAGAGGGCGCAGCAGGGCCTCCGTGCACGCCACCTTTCTACAATTTTAGCCACTTCTCTTCTACACGTCCCGACTATCCCTTATCAGTTTTGCAGTTTTCACAAAAGGTAGTGAACATTCATGTGAAGCATGAGTGGAGAGATTCAATAAAATTACAGTTAGCTGAAACTTTTCTGTGCTCGGTTGAGACTAAAAGAAGGCGAATATTATTAAAAGAGATAAACAGAGGGCTTGGTGTGAAGTCGTTATTAGATTTATGCAGAAATTCGTAATTTTCTTCGTTACTGCAAAAATGATTTATTAGAGCACTGATTTTTTTTCAATTTTCATTAAATAGTTGAAGTGTTTGGACTGTAAATACGCCTACATGTGAAGAACACGAAGTCTCAAACGTAAAAGAGTATTATTACGATGAATTCTTTCTTTTGATGTCATTGGCCAGTTAAGGCAGCAGAATCGCCTTGAAACATTTTTGCCGTGTATCGGAAGAATGCCACGGAAAAAACACGGCGAGAGAATGTTTATGCTAATTCAAAGAGACAGTTTTTGACTTGGGAGATTAATACGCCTAGAAAGACCGTCGATGTAGCAAGGAAGTCTTTCTGAACAGTTTAATTGGAGATGAGAGATATCAATCAGTCCATAAAAATGAGCCCGATGTACTGGAGATTTAAGTATCGCACAACATTTGCAGTGCACAGATGATTATAGAAAAATATGTTGACCTTAGTGCACAGTTTAAGTAAAAGCTACAGAAATCATCAGTGGTCTTGTCTAAATCTTTGTTTCCTCGTCATTAATTACTAATGGACAAAACGGTTTTTTCTGTACAAGATTTTTTCTGGTGACACAAGTAATGCCATTATGTCAGCGAACTGATTAACCTCTAAGGCTGCACGAATGATTGACCCCATCCGTTGTAGATCAATCCGTTGTCGGGTAGGGTACACAAGGTGCAGTGTTTTATGGATGACTTTCAAAAATGAAAACATGCGTTTGCACAGCAACTATGAGCATCTCGTATAACGTGACGCAGAAGCTGAGGAAAAATATTTCATCAAATGCTGATATAAAGCGGTAATACATGACTGGCCAGTGCCAACATGATGGAAGCTGTTATACTGGAGCTTGATGTAACTCCTCATCTTCCATATTCTTCTGATATTTCTTCTCGAGGCTTGCACAATATTCGTCAAGGGTGTAGATTCGTTTCAAAATTAGCTTCACGACTCCAAATCACTTGCATTTTCCACTGATGGAATCTTGACAGTGCCCTAAAATTGAGAGTCATAGTTAATGGCATAGAATACATTTTGGACTCTGATTTCTATATTGTATTAATCTCAGATTAAGTGGTTACTAATTAACTCTGGACATCCATAAGAGAGTCGTGGCCACTGTGGGCAATGTGGCTTCAGTTTATAAAAGTTAATTCATTAATAAATGATACATGAAAATACTGTAGACCAGGGGTTTCTTCTACATCTACATCTACATTTATACTCCGCAAGCCACCAACGGTGTGTGGCGGAGGGCACTTTACGTGCCACTGTCATTACCTCCGTTTCCTGTTCCAGTCGCGTATGGTTCACGGGAAGAACGACTGCCGGAAAGCCTCCGTGCGCGCTAGAATCTCTCTAATTATACATTCGTGATCTCCTCGGGAGGTATAAATAGGGGGAAGCAATATATTCGATACCTCATCCAGAAACGCACCCTCTCGAAACCTGGCGAGCAAGCTACACCGCGATGCAGAGCGCCTCTCTTGCAGAGTCTGTCACTTGAGTTTGCTAAACATCTCTGTAACGCTATCACGCTTACCAAATAACCCTGTGACGAAACGCGCCTACGACAAGATTAAACCCAACCTGCACTTGAACGAAATCTTTTTAAAGTAGCCCTCTGCCCTTCCCCCTCGTTTAACTCCTGAGAGAGACCGCTAGAAGAATTGCCTTCACTTTTTCATAAATATCAGAAATGCCACCAGGATGCTCTGCCTGCAGCCGACTGTGATTTCCCAGGTGTGTTGCTATTTCAAGTTTTCTTTCTTTCGAATAAGTGTGCAGCATGTTCTTTGGAACTACAAAGAGAGAAGCGGATAGCGAGGGGCACGAGAAAGACAGGTCGCGGCACGTACGCCTTCACACCACGTGACACTGCAGGTCTTACGAGTTACAGCCAGACGTCTCTGGAGGGTAGCGATAAACTCTTTCAGACGAGTTTCATAATTCCTAATTGAACGTTTGAAAGCATGGAAGCTCTCGATAGCAGACTACAAAATTAAAGTTTTTAGCGGGTACCTTTCCACCGCCTTATTGATTTCCCACAGGCTCTGCACGGATCCGAGCGTCGGCAAGTATGGTAGACAAACCGACTAGAGTGACATCACAAGATCGTTGCGAGGGCCGTATTTCTCGTGGGCCCTAGTTTATAGTGAGCGTGACATCTTCAATAGAACGAGGGTCGTGAGACATTTCGTTATAGGGAAAGGCAACGAACAAAAGTGCGTTATTTGTTATGCAGTTATTGCTGTTCTTAAATAATAGAGTTTTCGTTGCCATTACGAAATAAAGCATGGTGCACAGTTTGACAAACTCGAGGTCAAGTTATAATCGAGACATTGAAACGTGGACTTAATTTGTAACAAAATGTTTTTAGGGGAGGTATTCAGGAAATTGAAGCCATTACGAAGGTAAATCTACGAATTGCGAATGAAATCGTCAAACAAGGCAAGCCATTCGCTGACGGTGGCTAAATAAAGAGGTTGCATATTACAGCTGAAGAACTGTTTCCTAATAAAAACGAACAATATAAAGCAGTTACACTTTCTAATAATGCTGTGGCGCTTGGAGCTGAAGATATTGTTTGTAATTTATCGGATCAGTTACAAGAAAAAGCATCTGAATTTGCTTGGGACTCAATAGCGGCTGATGAATCTACAGACATCCCTGATACTGATTAAGTCCTGTTGTTTTCTTTTAACAAAGGCTTCGACGTAAGTGAGGAACCAGCAGGTCTGAGTTTCTTGCATGATATAGCAACAGTGAGGATATTTTTCAAGAGTACAGTTAACGTTAGCTGAAAAGTACACCCATTTCGTTCGAAGACTACAATCAGAATGTGAATCCAGTGGTGTTACTAAACCCTTGATAGCGATTGACGACTCCCATAGTTGGCCGTTGTGAACATCGCATCAAAACTTGAGAAAATGAAACAGATTACAATTGGCCCAAACGATATTTTAGTCAGCCAGGATGTAGTCGCTCTATTTACAAAAGTTCCTGTAGACGACACATTGAAACTGTTGGCAGAGCATTGTCCTCCGGAAACGATAAAGTTGTTCAGACTCGTTATGACGACGAACTGCTTCTTGTACAGTGGTAAATCTTATGAAGTGACGGACAGAATGTCTATGGGTGCTCCATTGTCTCCAGCAATGGCCAAATTTTTTATGAAACATTTTGAGGAACGTGCATTAAAATCGGCTCCCCTTCGTCCACCTTCATTTTATTGTTATGTTGACGACACGTTAATGGTCTGGCCACAGGCATAGAAGCTCTTGAGCACTTGCAGGAACATATGAGCAGCATGCATCCAAACATCCAGTTCACTGTCGAGACATAGAAAGAGGGAGGGCTGCCGTTTTCAGATGTTCTGGTACAACGAAAGTCAGATGGACGTCTCGGCCACTCAGCAAGCCGACGACAACTGACTTACGTTTTTTTCTTTTTTTTTCAGTTCAGGAGATAGCAGCTTTAAATATGCTGGTACACAGAGCAAAAACCGTTTATGATGAAGAACACTTATATTCCGAAATTAATCATCTGTTCCGAAAGAACGGCTATGGATCACATGATATCAAGTCAGCGTACAAGAAAAGCAAACGTGGAAATGTTAAACATTCACCGATTGCATTCCTTCCCTTCTGCAGCGCTACATCCTGGGAAAACGAGGTATCAGATCTATTTTCCGACTTCCTAAGAAGATAAAGCAGATGCCACGCCATTTTAAGGACAGACTCGGCGTCAGGATTCTTGGGATTTACGACATCCCATGTGAGTGCGGAAGCAATTACATCGGTCCGCACTTTTCCGATCGCTGTGCAGAACATCAACGACATATTAAAAATCGAGAACTGCAGAAATATGCATTTGCTGGGCATAGCCTCACAAACAGGCATAAAATACTGTCTGACGAAACAAATGTTTTGTCCCAGGGTCCCACAAAATGGGACTCTATAATTAAAGAGGTTGCAGAAATGAGAACGTGTGAGAAAGCCGCCATAGTGACGGCGGTTGTAATTTTAGCGGTGCACGGAGGCGAGTTTCCGGTGCAGAGAAGAGCCACAGATAGTCGTCACAATGTGTAGTCTAGCGGTTCTGGCGCTGCAGTCCGGAACCGCGGGACTGCTACGGTCGCAGGTTCGAATCCTGCCTCGGGCATGGGTGTGTGTGATGTCCTTAGGTTAGTTAGGTTTAAGTAGTTCTACGTTCTAGGGGACTTATGACCTAAGATGTTGCGTCCCATAGTGCTCAGAGCCATTTGAACCATTTGAACCACAATGTGTACTCTACGGAGAGAGCTGTGGCGCCACCAGTGCAGGGGCACCATCTGCGACAGCTTGGCGTAACTATCGACCAATCAGAAGCCGTCTTTGGGCTATACAAGGTTACCACACCAGCAATTTTGGAAGTCAGTTGCTCCTGACGAAGACAATGGTAGAAATCGCAAAAAGCTCGAGATTTCATCCTGAATTGACGCGGCAAGAAATCCGAGAAAGTTTTATACAGTATTACTTGTGACCTTTACGCAAATGTTAAGGCCTTCGGACAGAAACTGATACTTTTTGAACAAGTCAAATAGAAAATTTTCTCATACTTCCCCAACTGCCAGTCATTGAAGAGTGATGAACGTGCCACAAGTTTACCTCTGTTGCATAGAGTGGAATTTCTTGATGGCAGAAAAAAGTGTACTCTTCCAGATCCTCAGAGCTAGATGCTCGTTCCAGATGAAGATCCAAGTTTTCCAGAAACTCTTCTCTTGTGAAGCACATGTTCAGGCAGTACTGCAATTAGAAATCATTGATTTGCAAAATTATGACACTATGAAGGACAAGTTTAAACAAGGAAATCTTGTTCATTTTGCTTTGTGAATTTGCAATTCACGGAACAGTTGTATTCCTCCCCTGGCGAGCAAATGCCGCCACTCAGCTCTTGTGTTCTTGCTGCCTTTGGAGGAGCACGTATCAGCCATTTTTGCAGACACAGCGCCATGCCGAGGTGAGGTGATACATGGCTGTGTGTCAGCAGAGGGCATTCTGCATTCTGCTGACCGGAACTGTAGCGGAAACTTCTTGGTGCCAGCGCCTGGGGACCGTGGGCAGCGGCAGACAAGCCACGCTTGGCACACCGGCAGAGTCTGCGTACGTCTTGGTTCGCTCACGGAGTGGCTCTTTGTACACAACTGGCCATTAAAATTGCTACACCAAGAAGAAATGCAGATGATAAACGGGTATTCATTGGACAAATATATTATACTAGAACTGACATGTGATTACATTTTCACGCAATTTGGGGGCTTAGAGCCTGAGGCCCTGATACGCCTGGGCATTGAGTGAAACAGAGCTTGGATGGCGTGTACCGGTACAGCTGCCCATGCAGCTTCAACACGATACCACTGTTCTTCAAGAGTAGTAACTGGCGTATTGTGACGAGCCAGTTGCTCGGCCACCGTTGACCAGACGTTTTCAGTTAGTGAGAGATCTGGAGAATGTGCTGGCCAGGGCAGCAGTCGAACATTTTCTGTATCCAGTAAGGCCGTACGGGACCTGCAACATGCGGTCGTGCATTATCCTGCTGAAGTGTAGGGTTTCGCAGGGATCGAATGAAGGGTAGAGCCACGGGTCGTAACACATCTGAAATGTAACGTCCACTGTTCAAAGTGCCGTCAATGCTAACAACAGGTGACCGAGACGTGTAACCAATGGCACCCCATACCATCACGCCGGGTGATACGCCAGTATGGCGGTGACGAATACACGCTTCCAATGTGCGTTCACCGCGATGTCCCCAAACACGGATGCGACCATCATGATGCTGTAAACAGAACCTGGATTCATCCGAAAAAATGACGTTTTGCCATTCGTGCACCCAGGTTCGTCGTTGAGTACACCATCGCAGGCGCTCCTGTCTGTGATGCAGCGTCAAGGGTAACCGCAGCCATGGTCTCCGAGCTGATAGTCCATGCTGCTGCAAACGTCGTCGAACTGTTCGTGCAGATGGTTGTTGTCTTGCAAACGTCCCCATCTGTTGACTCAGGGGTCGAAACGTGGCTGCACGATCCGTTACAGCCATGCGGATAAGATGCCTGTCATCTCGACTGCTAGTGATACGAGGCCGTTGGGACCCAGCATGGCGTTCCGTATTACCCTCCTGAACCCACCGATTCCATACTCTGCTAACAGTCATTGGATTTCGACCAAGGCGAGCAGCAATGTCGCGATACGATAAACGGTATCGCGACAGCCTACAATGCGACCTTTATCAAAGTCGGAAACGTGATGGTACGCATTTCTCCTTATTACACGAGGCATCACAACAACGTCTCACCAGGCAACGCCGGTCAACTGCTGTTTGTGTACGAGAACTTGGTTGGAAACTTTCCTCATGTTAGCACGTTGTAGGTTTCGCCACCGGCGCCAGCCTTGTGTGAATGCTCTGAAAAGCTAATCATTTACATATCGCAGCGTCTTGTTCCTGTCGGTTAAATTTCGCATCTGTAGCATGTCATCTTCATGGTGTAACAATTTCAATGGCCAATAGTGTAGTTGGTGGATGATACAGCCGCTGTTTGCCATCCGACGGACAGCCTCAGTGGAATGGAGTTTGGATGGCCAGTGAAGGAGAATATTACTAACACTAGCCTGGAATATAAGGCCAGCCAAAACAGGATGGGTTGGGGCAGAGCATAGAGGCAGCTTGGCCGGACGACAGAGGCTAGTGGTGGCAACGTTCCAGCTGGAGCAGCGGACTGAGGTTGGCTGCATGGATCAAGGAAACAGTGCAGCTGCGAGTGAAGAGTTGGTTGCCATGGCCTGTTTTCAATTACGACAGAGCTGAATGTGTTTCGTGTGAATAGCTCTCGTAGTGCTTATGACTGAGTCAGGGCTATCCTATTTAAGTCATTCACTAATTACGTTTTTGGAACACAATGAGTCCAATGTTGGACTAGTGTATTAAGTTCAAAAAGTTCTGTTTGGTCGAAGTGTGTCTAGTGATAATTCATTTGCAATTGCTGTTAGATTTCATTGCTTTACTCTTCATATCTTCTATGTACAGCAGAGCGTACCTCATTTAGCTTTTACTGTTGATTTTGTCCCTATTGTGTCACCTATGTAGTACTGAGTAAAGTGTCGGCATGACTGGGTGAATTTTAGAGTTTGATTCTGGGGTAAAATCTTTTATTGCGTATTCTCATAGTCTCCTGCCTCCCCATGAACCATGGACCTTGCCGTTGGTGGGGAGGCTTGCGTGCCTCAGCGATACAGATAGCCATACCATAGGTACAACCACAATGGAGGCGTATCTGTTGAGAGGCCAGACAAACGTGTGGTTCCTGAAGAGGGGCAGCAGCCTTTTCAGTAGTTGCAAGGGCAACAGTCTGGATATTGACTGATCTGGCCTTGTAACAATAACCAAAACGGCCTTGCTGTGCTGGTACTGCGAACGGCTGAAAGCAAGGGGAAACTACGGCCGTAATTTTTCCCGAGGGCATGCAGCTTTACTGATGATGGCGTCCTCTTGGGTAAAATATTCCGGAGGTAAAATAGTCCCCCATTCGGATCTCCGGGCGGGGACACTTAAGAGGATGTCGTTATCAGGAGAAAGAAAACTGGCGTTCTACGGATCGGAGCGTGGAATGTCAGATCCCTTAATCGGGCAGGTAGGTTAGAAAATTTAAAAAGGGAAATGGATAGGTTAAAGTTAGATATAGTGGGAATTAGTGAAGTTCGGTGGCAGGAGGAACAAGACTTCTGGTCAGGTGACTACAGGGTTATAAACACAAAGTCAAATAGGGGTAATGCAGGAGTAGGTTTAATAATGAATAGGAAAATAGGAATGCAGGTAAGCTACTACAAACAGCATAGTGAACGCATTATTGTGGCCAAGATAGATACGAAGCCCACACCTACTACAGTAGTACAAGTTTATATGCCAACTAGCTCTGGAGATGACGAAGAAATTGAAGAAATGTATGATGAAATAAAAGAAATTATTCAGATAGTGAAGGGAGACGAAAATTTAATAGTCATGGGTGACTGGAATTCGAGTGTAGGAAAAGGGAGAGAAGGAAACGTAGTAGGTGAATATGGATTGGGGCTAAGAAATGAAAGAGGAAGCCGCCTTGTAGAATTTAGCACAGAGCACAACTTAATCATAGCGAACACTTGGTTTAAGAATCATTATAGAAGGTTGTATACATGGAAGAACCCTGGAGATACTAAAAGGTATCAGATAGATTATATAATGGTAAGACAGAGATTTAGGAACCAGGTTTTAAATTGTAAGACATTTCCAGGGGCTGATGTGGACTCTGACCACAATCTATTGGTTATGACCTGTAGATTAAAACTGAAGAAACTGCAAAAAGGTGGGAATTTAAGGAGATGGGACCTGGATAAACTGAAAGAACCAGAGGTTGTACAGAGTTTCAGGGAGAGCATAAGGGAACAATTGATAGGAATGGGGGAAAGAAATACAGTAGAAGAAGAATGGGTAGCTTTGAGGGATGAAGTAGTGAAGGCAGCAGTGGATCATGTAGGTAAAAAGACGAGGGCTAGTAGAAATCCTTGGGTAACAGAAGAAATATTGAATTTAATTGATGAAAGGAGAAAATATAATAATGCAGTAAACGACGCAGGCAAAAAAGAATACAAACGTCTCAAAAATGAGATCGACAGGAAGTGCAAAATGGCTAAGCAGGGATGGCTAGAGGACAAATGTAAGGATGTAGAGGCTTATCTCACTAGGGGTAAGATAGATACTGCCTACAGGAAAATTAAAGAGACCTTTGGAGATAAGAGAACCACTTGTATGAACATCAAGAGCTCAGATGGAAACCCAGTTCTAAGCAAAGAAGGGAAAGCAGAAAGGTGGAAGGAGTATATAGAGGGTCTATACAAGGGCAATGCACTTGAGGACAATATTATGGAAATGGAAGAGGATGTAGATGAAGATGAAATGGGAGATACGATACTGCGTGAAGAGTTTGACAGAGCACTGAAAGACCTGAGTCGAAACAAGGCCCCCGGAGTAGACAACATTCCATTGGAACTACTGACGGCCTTGGGAGAGCCAGTCCTGACAAAACTCTACCATCTGGTGAGCAAGATGTACGAAACAGGCGAAATACCCTCAGACTTCAAGAAGAATATAATAATTCCAATCCCAAAGAAAGCAGGTGTTGACAGATGTGAAAATTACCGAACAATCAGCTTAATAAGCCACAGCTGCAAAGTACTAACACGAATTCTTTACAGACGAATGGAAAAACTAGTAGAAGCCGACCTCGGGGAAGATCAGTTTGGATTCCGTAGAAATACTGGAACGCGTGAGGCAATACTGACCTTACGACTTATCTTAGAAGAAAGATTAAGGAAAGGCAAACCTACGTTTCTAGCATTTGTAGACTTAGAGAAAGCTTTTGACAATGTTGACTGGAATACTCTCTTTCAAATTCTAAAGGTGGCAGGGGTAAAATACAGGGAGCGAAAGGCTATATACAATTTGTACAGAAACCAGATGGCAGTTATAAGAGTCGAGGGACATGAAAGGGAAGCAGTGGTTGGGAAGGGAGTAAGACAGGGTTGTAGCCTCTCCCCGATGTTATTCGATCTGTATATTGAGCAAGCAGTAAAGGAAACAAAAGAAAAATTCGGAGTAGGTATTAAAATCCATGGAGAAGAAATAAAAACTTTGAGGTTCGCCGATGACATTGTAATTATGTCAGAGACAGCAAAGGACTTGGAAGAGCAGTTGAACGGAATGGATGGTGTCTTGAAGGGAGGATATAACATGAATATCAACAAAAGCAAAACGTGGATAATGGAATGTAGTCGAATTAAGTCGGGTGATGCTGAGGGAATTAGATTAGAAAATGAGACACTTAAAGTAGTAAAGGAGTTTTGCTATTTGGGGAGCAAAATAACTGATGATGGTCGCAGTAGAGAGGATATATAATGTAGACTGGCAATGGCAAGGAAAGCGTTTCTGAAGAAGAGAAATTTGTTAACATCGAGTATTGATTTAAGTGTCAGGAAGTCATTTCTGAAAGTATTTGTATGGAGTGTAGCCATGTATGAAGTGAAACATGGACGGTAAATAGTTTGGAGAAGAAGAGAATAGAGGCTTTTGAAATGTGGTGCTACAGAAGAATGCTGAAGATTAGATGGGTAGATCACGTAACTAATGAGGAAGTATTGAATAGGATTGGAGAGAAGAGAAGTTTGTGGCACAACTTGACCAGAAGAAGGGATCGGTTGGTAGGACATGTTCTGAGGCATCAAGGGATCACCAATTTAGTATTGGAGGGCAGCGTGGAGGGTAAAAATCGTAGGGGGAGACCAAGAGATGAATACACTAAGCAGATTCAGAAGGATGTAGGTTGAAGTAGGTACTGGGAGATGGAGAAGCTTGCACAAAATAGAGTAGCATGGAGAGCTGCATCAATCCAGTCTCATGACTGAAGACCACAACAACAACAATAGTCTCCTGCTACTGTGTAATGTTATTTGTGTCTATTAATTCATGCCCCTTTTTTGTAATGCTGAATGAATTCAGAGGCGACGATTTATTCATACTCTGTTCTGTTACATTAAGTATTAGTGTGTTTTTAGCATATAAATAAGCGTCGCTGAAATGAGTAAGTCAGATTCGTTCCTTAAAACATCATATCTAGGATACAGTGCTCACAGTGATGAATTCGCGATGTGCATTATCCAGCAAGCTAAAAATCAGCCCCTGGAGAAACAATGAAACAATTTGTGCAATTTGTCACTTGTGTATGTCCTTTCCAGTACCCATATATGCTATTAATGATTATCAATGAACGAATGCATATGTGAGTATATTTCTAACGTTTCCGCAGATAACCAGAGTTAACGCAAGTACGCTATGTAATTAAAAGTATCCGGACATCCCCAAAAACATATATATGACTTTTTCATATTAGGTGCTGTGTGCTGCCACCTACTGCCAGGTACTCCATATCAGCGACCTCAGTAGTCATTAGACATCATGAGAGAGCAGAAAGGGGCACTCCGCAGAACTCACGGACTTCGAACGTGGTCAGGTGATTGGGTGTCACTTATGTCATACGTCTGTACGCGACATATCCACATACCTAAACATCTCTAGGTCCTCTTTTTCCGATGTGATAGTGAGGTAGGAACGTGAATGGACACGTACTGTAGAAAAGAGTACAGGGGGACCTCGTCTGTTGACTGACAGGAACCGCCGACAGTTGAAGAGTGTCGTGCTGTGTAATAGGCAGACATCTATCGAGACCATCACACAGGAATTCCAAACAGCATCAGGATCCACTGCAAGTACTGTGACAGTTAGGTGGGAGGTGAGAAAACTTGGATTTCATGGTCGAGCGGCTGCTCATACGCCACACATCATTCTGGTAAATGTTGAACGACGTCTCGCTTGGTATAAGGAGCTTAAACATTGTGCGATTGGACAGTGAAAAAGCGTTGTATGGACTGACGAATCGCAGTACACAATGTGGTGATCCGATGTCAGAGTGTGGGTATGGCGAATGCCCGGTGAACGTCATCTGCCAGTGTGTGTAGTGGCAACAGTAAAATTAGGAGACGGTGGTCTTACGGTGTGGTCGTGTTTTCGTGGAGGGGGCTTGCACCCCTTGTTATTTTGCGTGACACTATCGTAGCACAGGCCTACATTGATGTTTTAACCACCTTCTTGCTTCCCACTGTTGCAGAGCAACTCGGGGATGGTGGTTGCATCTTTGAACAAGTGCCTGTGGTGGAGTGGTTACATGACAATAACATCTCTGTAATGGATTAGCCTGCACAGAAACCTGGCCTGAATCCTATAGAACACCTTCTGGATGTTTTGGAACGGCGACTTCGTGCCAGGCCTCACCAACCGACATCGATACCTCTCCTCAGTGCAGTACTCCGTGAAGAATGGGCTGTCATTCCCCAAGAAACCTTCCAGCACCTGATTGAACGTATGCCTGCGAGAGTGGAACTGTCACTGAGGCTAAGGGTGGGCCAACACCATACTGAATTCCAGCATTACCGATGGAGAGCGCCACAAAGTTGTAAGTAATTTTCAGCCAGGTGTCCGTATACTTTTGATCACCAAGTGCAGGTAGTAAAAGTTGTCAACTTAACTTGTTGGGGATGGGTGGGGGGTGCGGGTGGTACAGCAGAGAACGAAACGTAATGTGCAGTGCCTAAGGCAAGCGCTAGGTCCGGGTGTCATTGACATTCAGTCACACATAACGGGGTTCTCTCCCCTTCACATGTTCAAAAGTGGAACCGTTTCCGTCACATACATTTTTCACCATTATTGCGAAGTTTTTGGTAAGTTAACACCCGTGCTCTCGACAGCAGCCCTGTCTAGCTGAGGAAGCGGGTTGGGTTGTTTGGGGAAGGAGACCAGACAGCGAGGTCATCGGTCTCATCGGATTAGGGAAGGATGGGGAAGGAAGTTGGACGTGCCCTTCCAAGGGAACCATCCCGGTATTTGCCTGGAGCGATTTAGGGAAATCACGGAAAACCTAAATCAGGATGGCCGCACGCGGGATTGAACCGTCGTCCTCCCGAATGCGAGTCCAGTGTCTAACCACTGCGCCACCTCGCTCGGTAGGAAGCGGGTATTTGAATATGACAGTGTAATTTGTAGAAGTATTTAATCCAATTTATTTCAAATTCGTTATGTTAAGGAAACGTTTTAGGGCGTCTTTTTTATTCATTTGTTTAACTTCGTGTATTAATTCGAACTTGATGATGTTTTGTTTGTTTCTCATAAACTGCCACCAAGTGTAAACGTTATCTGAAACGCAGTGTGAACCCCCCTTTCCGCTAATTTGAGTATGTACATGGCCGAGTCACATTAATGTGACCACCGTCTACATTCGACGCCATCGTGCAATAACCCCTCACCGACGGCGTGGCAAACTAGCAGAGGAGGGTATGTAAAGCGTGCCGGGGTGACGGGGAAACAGTGCAGTCATCGTCGTACTGCGGAAATGGAGTGATTTTTTCTGACGTCCAAAAGAGCATGATCAAAGCTTTCTGACCAAGGGTGGAAGGATTTCCGAAATGTCTAAGTTTGTAAACCGTTCGCTTGCTGACATGGTTTAAAGTAAACCGTGCATGGGAAACTGGCGCTATCCGAAACTGTTGCCGTGGCGACTGTGGGGCATCACGGGCCATAGATGACAGGCGCGGACGACGGCTGCGGATATGTGTACGGCCGAACAGACGTACAACTGTTGAGCAAGTGACTGCCCAGATGAACCGAGGGGATACAAAAAGTGACTCATCAAGGGCCGTTCAGCGAACGTTGCTGTGTATGGGCCTCCACAGCAGGCACCTGCTTCGCGCAGCCATGCTGACTGCTGTTCATAGGCGACTAAGGCTCGAATTTGCATGCTAATACCGCAACTGGACAGCCACTAACTGGCGACATGTGATCTTCGCACATGACAGATGACTGTTGGCATGTACTTCGTGAAATGTCTGAAATCAAACACTCGTCGGAAGGATCCAGGTTGGAGAAAGGAGCCTTATGGTCTGGGAAGCGTTTTCTTGGCATTCCCTGGGTGAGCTTGTCATTATGTAAGGCACAATGGATCAACAAAAATATGCATCTATCCTCTGGGATCATGTATTGTAAGTAGGCTGTTTAGGTTTTTATGTTGGTAACGTCACGTAGCGCTCTGTATGAAAATCACTGGCTGTGCTGTGTGCAGTCTGTGGCTGGTTTGCTTTGTTGTTTGCTATTGTAGTGTTGGGCAGCTGTTTGTGAACAGCGCGTAGCGTTGCGCAGTTGGAGGTGAGCCGCCAGCAGTGGTGGATGTCGGGAGAGAAATGGGGAGTTTTGAGAGCGGATGATCTGGACAGAGACAGTAAATTTGTAAGACTGGATATCATGAACTGCTATATATAATATGACTTTTGAACACTATTATGGGAAATACATTGTTTGTTCTTTATCAAAATCTTCCATTTGCTAACTATGCCTATCAGTAGTTAGTGACTTCAGTAGTTAGAATCTTTTATTTAGCTGGCAGTATTGGCACTCGTTGTATTGCAGTAGTTTGAGTAACGAAGATTTTTGTGAGGTAAGTGATTCATGAAAGGTATAGATTATTGTTAGTCAGGGCCATTCTTTTGTAGGGATTATTAAAAGTCAGATTGCGTTGCGCTAAAAATATTGTGTGTCAGTTTACTGTTGATCAGAATAAGTAAAGAGAGTAATGTCTGAGTACGTTCAGTTTTGATCAGCTGTTTGAAAAGCAAATAATGTAAAAGGTTTATCAGCGCAGTCATTCATAAATTTTTCTAATGGGACGTTTCAGTATATCCATACATGCAGTTTGTTTTTCCTCGACATGATGTCATCTGGCAGCAGGAAAATGCGACTTGTCACACAGCTGTCAGTGTACGTGCGTGATTCAGAGAGCACCGGTATGAGTTTACTGAACTCGGCCACCAAATTCCCGAGTTTGCAAGCTATTGAGAATTTGTGAGACCTCCTCGATCGGACTGTTCGCGCTATGGACCTTCAACAGAGAAATCTATCGCGGCTGGCGTGGTACTGGACTCGGCGTGGCTACACATACAGATCCTCATTTCGCAGCAGTCCACTCTGCGAAATGTGGTTATTCAGGCTTTTGATAGGTGGTCCCATTAATGTGACTGAACAGTGTATGACATCACAAACCGTGTGGCGCAGACTGCGTTAACTGCATCGTTATTTTAACCGATGAACTATTGTGCCCACTGCCATTGCCTTTGTCCATTACATATCCATGTGTTAGTGATCTCTAGTCTTCAGTGAAAGTCGCTATGAACTGTGTAGAACATGAAATAACAAGCATATGTATACCCACATAAAAGGGAAATTTTCTCTCATTAAAATGGCTCTGAGCACTATGGGACTCAACATCTTAGGTCATAAGTCCCCTAGAACTTAGAACTACTTAAACCTAACTAACCTAAGGACATCACACACACCCATGCCCGTGGCAGGATTCGAACCTGCGACCGTAGCAGTCCCGCGGTTCCGGACTGCAGGGCCAGAACCGCTAGACCACCGCGGCCGGCTTCTCTCATTAACCATTTTTCGATTTTTGACCATAATTGTACGAACGCGCTTCTCTGTTACAATACCACTCACTGCCCCCTGTTCATTATTTGCTTACGTTAATGGGAGCAGATTGTAGAATGAGACTTTATCCACTTCTTCACTGTACGAATGCTTGGGAATTAAATGAATTTCACCACGTGATTGGTAACATTGATGTTTCGAAAACGAGGCCTATCGTTTCACAGCAGAATCAGTTTCGTTTGAAACCCACTTTGAAATGTGTTAAGGGACTCTCTATTTAGTCAATGATTTATAAGTGAAATCAAGTACTATTTTTCTAGATAGCTTACTCCAGTTTGTCTTTTGAGTATCCCATATTATAGATGTATTTTAAAATGTTTATACTGTCAGTGCTGTAACTGATTCGCATAGGGTACAGCGGGGCTGTTCCACTCATTTAAACTGTAAACCCTATATAATACGACATGAAGCTTTCTAAAAATCTTCCAGTGTTATAAATTACGGTATATGGATTGCGAATGCATTCCAGTATATAAAAAGTCCAAGTTCCTTAATACAAACAAAGTATTAAATAAACACCTAAAGACGGCAGAAATCACAGTATGTAAAAATAGTGGGACTATTCCATCCAGTCAAGAGGCTATTTCGCCCATTGTATTTCAGTGTCAAAACCAGAACATTTACCACAAGAAGGCTGTACACATGGAAGAACCCTGGAGATACTAAAATGTTTCAGATAGATTATATAATGGTAAGACAGAGATTTAGGAACCAGATTTTAAATTGTAAGACATTTTCAGGGGCAGATGTGGACTCTGACCACAATCTATTGGTTATGAACTGTAGACTAAAACTGAAGAAACTGCAAAAAGGTGGGAATTTAAGGAGATGGGACCTGGATAAAATGACTAAACCAGAGGTTGTACAGAGTTTCAGGGAGAGCATAAGGGAACAATTGACAAGAATGGGGGAAAGAAATACAGTAGAAGAAGAATGGGTAGCTTTGAGGAATGAAATAGTGAAGGCATCAGAGGATCAAGTAGGTAAAAAGACTAGGGCTAGTAGAAATCCTTGGGTAACAGAAGAGATACTGAATTTAATTGATGAAAAGAAAAATACAAAAATGCAGTAAATGAAGCAGGCAAAAAGGAATACAAACGTCTCAAAAATGAGGTCGACAGGAAGTGCAAAATGGCTAAGCAGGGATGGCTAGAGGACAAATGTAAGGATGTAGAGGCTTATCTCACTAGGGGTAAGGTAGATACTGCCTACAGGAAAATTAAAGAGACCTTCGGAGAAAAGAGAACGACTTGTATGAATATCAAGAGCTTAGATGGAAACCCAGTTCTAAGCAAAGAAGGGAAAGCAGAAAGGTGGAAGGAGTATATAGAGGGTCTATACAAGGGCGATGTACTTGAGGACAATATTATGGAAATGGAAGAGGATGTAGATGAAGATGAAATGGGAGATATGATACTGCATGAAGAGTTTGACAGAGCACTGAAAGACCTAAGTCGAAACAAGGCCACGGGAGTAGACAACATTCCATTAGAACTACTGACAGCCTTGGGAGAGCCAATCCTGACAAAAGTCTACCATCTGGTGAGCAAGATGTATGAGACAGGCGAAATACCATCAGACTTCAAGAAGAATATAATAATTCCAATCCCAAAGAAAACAGGTGTTGACAGATGTGAAAATTACCGAACTATCAGTTTAATAAGTCACGGCTGCAAAATACTAGCGCGAATTCTTTACAGACGAATGGAAAAACTGGTAGAAGCCAGCCTCGGGGAAGATCAGTTTGGATTCCGTAGGAATATCGGAATACGTGAGGCAATACTGACCGTACGACTTATCTTAGAAGCTAGATTAAGGAAAGGCAAACCTACGTTTCTAGCATTTGTAGACTTAGAGAAAGCTTTCGACAATGTTGACTGGAATACTCTCTTTCAAATTCTGAAGGTGGCAGGGGTAAAATACAGGGAGCGAAAGGCTATTTACAATTTGTACAGAAACCAGATGGCAGTTATAAGAGTCGAGGGACATGAAAGGGAAGCAGTGGTTGGCAAGGGAGTGAGACAGGGTTGTAGCCTCTCCCCGATGCTATTCAATCTGTACACTGAGCAAGCAGTGAAGGAAAGAAAAAAATTCGGAGTAGGTATTAAAATCCATGGAGAAGAAATAAAAACTTTGAGGTTCGCCGAGGACATTGTAATTCTGTCAGAGACAGCAAAGGACTTGGAAGAGCAGTAGAACGGAATGGACAGTGTCTTGAAAGGAGGATATAAGATGAACATCAACAAAAGCAAAACGAGGATAATGGAATGTAGTCGAATTAAGTCGGGTGATGCTGAAGGAATAAGATTAGTTAATGCGACACTTAAAGTAGTAAAGGAGTTTTGCTATTTGGGGAGAAAAATAACTGAAGATGGTCGAAGTAGAGAGGATATAAAATATAGACTGGCAATGGCAAGGAAAGCGTTTCTGAAGAAGAGAAATTTGTTAACATCGAGTATAGGTTTAAGTGTCAGGAAGTCGTTTCTGAAAGTATTTGTATGGAGTGTAGCCATGTATGGAAGTGAAACATGGACGATAAATAGTTTAGACAGGATGAGAATAGAAGCTTTCGAAATGTGGTGCTACAGAAGAATGCTGAAGATTAGATGGGTAGATCACATAACTAATGAGGAGGTACTGAACAGAATTGGGGAGAAGAGGAGTTTGTGGCACAACTTGATTAGTAGAAGAGATCGGTTGTTAGGACATGTTCTGAGGCATCAAAGGATCACCAATTTGGTACTGGAGGGCAGCGTGGAGGGTAAAAATCGTAGAGGGAGACCAAGAGATGAATACACTAAGCAGATTCAGAAGGATGTAGGCTGCAGTAGGTACTGGGAGATGAAGCAGCTTGCACAGGATAGAATAGCATGGAGAGCTTCATCAAACCAGTGTCAGGACTGAAGACCACAACAACAACCAGTTTTAGTCCTTTTCGCACAGACACACACAAACACAAAACACACACACACACACACACACACACACACACACACACACACACACACACACACAAACCACACTTGGTGAAACCAAGTAGCACATTGCTGGTATTTTATCCAGAGAAGCTGCCTACAACACTCCTTACCTCTTATTTCGTATCTTACTTGGACCATAAAGAACTTGAATTTTCCGCCTTTGTGTGTACTTACCGTCTGAAAAGAAATTAAGAAAATGTGTTCTTTAGAATTTCACAGTAAAATGTCAAGTAAATTAATAATTTGACTGAGCGAAAATAACCCCACGTGTACGGGCGAAATAGCCCTATGTGCAAGCACGGTGTAACCCGTGTTCTTATTCAAGTAACACGTAGAATTTATAATTTCACGTTATTGTGCATGGTACGCCTTAATTGGTTAGGTAGTATTCTTTAACTATGGTAATAATCCAGTTGGCTTAGGTCCAGAATTTGTTCTTCTGTCCTGTCAATAATGCAACAGGAAACATTACCACAGTCACATGCGGTGACATGGTACACACTGAAGGCAAAACGACCTGGACTCTATGAGGAATAAGCGCACTGTTGCAACATTTATTACTTAAACCGGATTAGCCTCTTGAGCGTAATAGTCCCACTGTACCCTAAATTTTCACATTTCGCTATCAAACATTCTTTTTCCCCCTTTTTTTCCAAATGATATTCATACTGCGCATTCAGATTCCTTCCTCCCACACAGCCCCCAAAAGATCAGTGTAAAGGAAACGCAGAGGTGTCTTGAAAAACATTAAGACTTAGTTAAGAGACGTACCATGAAGTAAATTGTAATGCAAGCTGCTTACGTTACCTTCCCTTGCATGCCTGCTTAGATTCGAGTTAACCGTTGCGCAAAATCGTTATTCGTCTTGTTTATTGGGCCACTTTTATGTATATAATAAACTCGTGACGTAGGTGGAAACGCATATTACTCGCCAGTCTGTGCTCAAATTTAAATTAAACACTCCCTTCTATGTGGTTCACTGCTCGGGGCCGTGCTCTCACATGGCCGCAGCGCCCGAGAATGATATCTCAGCGGCACAGCGATCAGCGCTACGACCTCTACGTGAGGATCCTATTATTGTAAACTTAACGGCGGCTAAAGGCAACGCAACTGTTATCCTCTTCAAACAGATGTACTTAGGCAAGTTGAACCAGTTATTGGACGGCTCTGCCTATCGCCTTCCAAACAAAGATCCCACGCCCAGAATACAACGGAGAACTGAAGAGCTTTCAAGAATAGCACGATACCATATGCTGTGGCTAAAAGACTTCGTACTCGGGCACCAATTCCTCCCAGACTATACGGACTGCCTAACAGCCATAAGGATCCCGTGCTTCTTCGACCAATAGGTAGCAATACAGGGCCGCCAACATACAATCTGGCTAAACATCTAGCAGCGCAGTTAAGTCCTTTAGACGTTAAAGCCCGCCCGGTTAGCCGTGCGATCTAACGCACGGCTTTCCAGTTTGGGAAGGAGCGTCTGGTCCCACTCACGAATCCGTCCGGCGGTGAGCCGGCCAGTCTTTGGATGGTTTTTAGGCGGTTTTCCATCTGCCTCAGCGAATGCAGGCTGGTTTCCCTTATTCCGCCTCAGCTACACTATATCGGCGATTGCTGCGCAAACAAGATATCTACGTACGCGTACACCATCATTACTCTACCACAGAAACAAGGGGTTACACTCGTCTGGTGTGAGACGTTCCTGGTGGTGGGGGTGGGTCCACCGGGGGCCAAACCGCACAATAACCCTGGAAAAGAGGTTCAGTGTGGGGCGGCAGAGGGGTGAAATGGACTGCGGTAGTCGTCGTGGGGTTGTGGACCACTGCGGCTGCGGCGGGGACGGAGCCTCTCCGTTGTTTCTAGGCCCACGGTTAACACACAATACAATACAATACATACAAATCCTTTAGAGGGAAAATATGAGCATTGCATTCGCAACTCAAAGGATTTCCTCCGTCGGCTAAAGAACTAGCGACTTGCACCATCAGATATTCTCGTTAGTTTCTACTTTCACTCGAATGCCATTGCAGAAACCACTGTCGCACAATGGCGAGAAACTGGAAGGGGAATTTGTTGATTATTTTAAGCACGTGCTCACCTCGACTTACTCTTTATGCAGTGACCAATACTTTGAGCAGACTGACAGTGTCATAATGGGTAAACCCTTGTCGCCCATTGTCAAAATCTGAAGCATTTACCACAAGTAAACATTTTTCGCCCTTTTTGCACACACACACACACACACACACACACACACACACGCACACACACACACACACACACACAAACTTGATGAAACCAAGTAGCACATCGCTGGCTCTTTATCCAGAGAAACTGCCTACAACACTTCTTATTGCTTATTTCATATCTTATTTCATATCCACCCTTGGCCAACCTTTTTGTGGAATATTTCACAGTCAGCGAAGTTGAAACCTACGTGCTTTTGGCCATATGGGGATGATACCTTCGTCATCTGTCCCCACGGCGCTGTATTGCTGGATTCATTTTTGTAACACCTAAATTCTCTTCATTCGAACATCAAATTTACACTGGAGATAGATAAAAACGGCAGACTTCCGTCGCTAGACGCGTTGGCCCGGAGGAAAGAGAACGGCACCTTGGGCCACGCAGCGTACTGTAAACCTACACAGCGGATTTAATACTTACAGGGCACCAGCTGTCACCATCTTACATAACGAGGAGGCGTGCTTAGGAAGTTGGTCCACAGAGCGCAAGCCCTATGGGACTCAGACAGCTCATCTGATGAGTTACGCCACCTCCATACAGTTGTTTTAGAGAATGGATATTGTGAATTGGAGATTAGCCGTACCTTATGCCCGGCGCGTGCTAGACGAAATTAGGAGCTGGAAGAAAGTGAAGAATAAAGAACAATGGTCGTCTTGCCAAACGTCGGCAATGTTTCTTCGGAAATAGGGAGATTATTGGAGAAACATAAAGTTAAATGCGTCTTTAGGCCGCCAATGAAACTCAGAGCCCTTTTAGGCTCAGTGAAAGATGACCCGGTGTCTATATGATTCCCTGTAACTGCGGTACGTCATATATTGTACAAACTTGTCGCACCGTAAAGGATAGACGTGTCGAACATCTATGACACACACGTCTGGAGCTGGCCGAAGTGGCCGTGCGGTTCTAGGCGCTACAGTCTGGAGCCGAGCGACCGCTACGGTCGCAGGTTCGAATCCTGCCTCGGGCATGGATGTGTGTGATTTCCTTAGGTTAGTTAGGTTTAATTAGTTCTAAGTTCTATGCGACTGATGACCTCAGAAATTAAGTCGCATAGTGCTCAGAGCCATTTGAACAATTTGAACACGTCTGGAACCGAGCTTTGTCTCAGTACAGGTCATGGTATGGAATAAAAGAACAACAATTTCTCTCGTCGACGTCTTCGTACTGGGACAGCGTCATTTAAGATGCAGTGGAAATTCGTAGCTAGACTAATTTGCTTAACAGGGACACGGATACCAACTCAGCACGGTATGGCATCCAGCCCTGGCTATGTTAAAGTCACAGCGATCACAGAGAAGAACTGATGGTCATACACGGCATGATGCTTCGGTGGCGACGCAGATATTCGGTTGACAACGGCGAGGACGGGCACACGCCAGCGCGGACACGTATTTCGGCACCGGGGCGCTGGGGCAGCCGACGGTTGGGCACAGGATGATTGACATCTGCGCGTGCTTCATCGTCTGACAGATGGCGTAGCTGTCCCTCTCGCTACCGATCAGCATATCTGCGATATTTATAATCTATTGTGCCACGTTCACACCTGCGCAGTTTCTTCTCAGACTGGCATAAATTCGAGGCTTCGGTCACAACCTCCATTACCCTTCAACGGTCCCAATGCACTCTCCAAACCCACCTTGACCAGCTCACCATTTGGTGTAACCAGTGGTTCCTCCATCTCAACTCCTCCAAAACCCAGGCAATCATCATAGGCCGCATCACCCACTCCTTCTTTCTCCATGATTTCTACCTCACCATTTATGGTCGTCCCATCCAGCTCACCCCACCCTGAGATACCTTGGCCTCACCCTCGACTGCCACCTCACCTGGACCCCTCACCTCCTGAGCATCCAGCAGAAAGCCAATTCCCACCTCCACCTCCTGAAACTCCTGTCTGGCCAGACATGGGGAATGCATCCTTCCACCATCCCCCACACCTACAGATCCCTCATCCATCCCATCCTCTGTTATGCCAGCGTTGCCTGGACCTCTTCACCCACTCGCTTTTACAAGGCCCTCCAAATCATCGAATGCTATGCACTCCGCCTTGCCTTCCGTATCCACCTTCCTTCCTCCAAATGGCTCCTGTATGACCTCATCACCTTCCCCCACTTCCTCCTTTTCCTCCAACATCTCCACATCCTTTACACTGTCGCAGGCTTGATCCTCCCCCCCACCCCCTGGTTTCCTCCTACCTCTCCACCCTCCGCCTCTATCGCTGTATCCCTCCCTCTCTCCACCTCCACACCCTCCATCTCCTTCATCAGGGCAATTTACAGGACCTCCCCCTCCTGGATGTTGAACTTCACCGTGACATCTACCCTTCCTTCCAACTGTAACCTGGCCTTGATCCCCCCCACTCCCCAGGGCCCCCCTTTTCCTCTCCCCTCCTCCCAGTGCGGATTTTTCTCCTTCCCTCTCTGAGTCCCTGCACCCTCTCCTCTATCTGCACCCCCTCCCACGTCCTTCCCTCCCCGGCCCTCTTCGGTGCCCCCCCTGCCCGTCTCTCCTCCATCTCCTCCCCTCTCCCCTTCCTGCCTTCACCCCCCTCTCCACCCCTCCCTCCCTTCTTCCCTCCTCCCCCTCTCCTCCCCTCCTTCTTTCCTCCTCCCTCATCTGTATGCCTCTGACAGATCCTCTCTGTTTGCTCTTCGTCATCAGTGTACTACGTCAGTATTGTGTTTGGTGCTGTTCTCCTGTGCGTCCAGAGCTGTGGTTTTCATTGTGTGCTGGACTTGTACATAGTGTTATTGTCAGTGATTGTTCTATGCTACGCCGTCCGTCGATACTTTTATGATGCAGTGTGTGGTTTTGTTTTGTGTGCGCTAGTTTTTTACGGTTTTTATTTCTATTTTACAGTCGCCCCCTTTTTTTCTCTTCCATGATGTTCCCCCTTTTTTATGTCGATGTACACCACATTCTGTCCTTTATGTTATTTTAAATGTCTTCTGTTATATGATTAATGCCTTCGGCTGAAGATCACCGCATATGCTGCGGCCAGCCCGCCCCAGATGGGGCACTGAAATACAATAAAGGAAAAAAAAATAGAAAAACACAACCTCCATAGCGTGTTTACCGTACCTGAAGATGTCGGTCAGCTGCGCCGAAGAATTACTGTGGAAACTTCACACGACTACCGACGTCGTCTCGCCCATGAACAATATTTAGAACTAGCCCGTCGGTAAAGCCTCAAGCAACACAATTTGAGTCACGTCTGAACTTAATCTGCAGGATAGTTTCATTTAGTCATTAGACAGCTAATTCATATTTTACACAACTTTAAAAGTTTATAAAGTTACTATTACTGTCGGCTTAACTTGCTTGACCCAGGTTTCGCTTCTAACTGGTTAATCAATACCAAGATGCTTTAATTAAACCGAAAGTGGCAAGGGACACTACAGTGTTTGAAAATGGACTTTTTAAAATATAATTTATTAAAAGCAAAGGCTATGTTTTAAAATAGATGTTAGGTCTGGCGCTACGGATATAATGAGCGAGATGGTTAGTTGTAGAATATGGAGTTAGGCTTCCTTCGCCAGGGCTGCTTCACTTCTAACGCCTCCAGTGCTGAGAGAGCGCGCACGTGGGGCAGCGCTTGTACGAACTTTCACGATTTCGCGAGTTTCGCGCTCCAGCCAGCGGTGGTTCTCCTTGGGGAATGTTGTAGGCCAGGTGCAGTCTTTGCGCAGCAGCCTTTCTGGGACCGGTTATAAACGGCGTGCGTCACACTGAAGATAATTCGAGAACGCGCCCTGCTAGAGAAATTAGAATTAAATACTTGCATAAGCTATTGCTGTACATACACTAGCCCAATGCAGGGTAGTCACTGACACTGAATGCGGTTTTTCGCTAAACCAAATGAGAATATGTACCCTGGAAGATTCGCTGGTAGGGTTTCAATAGAACAGTTAATTGTGGGTAGATTCACTGTAAAGAAATCTTTAAAGAAACACAGACTTCTGCATAATACGTATGAAACAAACCATGGAGCTATAGATAGAGAGACGCTGCATAAAACATTTCGGCTGGCAAGAGAACAATGCGTGAAGCACTCAGTGACTACAGTGGTAGAATATTGTCGAAAGATCTTTCACAAAACCTAGCGAAAATCTGGTTACGTGTAAACGCTACTAGTGGCACCAAAATTAGTGTCCATTCACTCACGGACGAGAGAGGAACTGAAATTGAGGGTAGCAAAGCAAAAGCAGGAATGCTTAACTCTGCTTTCAAATGTTCTTTTACAAAGGAAACCCCTGATTTGTCATACCGTTGAAAAGATGGGTAAAATAAATATTAGTGTAGTGTCAACAGCTAAAATCGAAACTGAACAAAGTCCCAGAGCCCAAAGAAATCCCTATAAGATCCTAATCGAATTTGCGACCGAGTTAAGTCCCCTTCTAACTTCAGTTTGCCGCAGATACATCAAACAAACCATGCCCAGTAGTTGGAAGAAATCATAAGTCAAACCTGTCTACAAAAAGGCTAGCAGAAGTGCTCCACAAAACCACCGTCCAATATCTATGACATCGATTTGTTGTACAATCTGAGAACACATTCTAAGCTCAAACATACAGAGATCCCTTGGACAGAGTGATCTTCTCCATGCCAACCAGCTTGGATTCCAAAATCAACGACCATATGAAACAATACTCGCGTTTTTCTCACATGACGCACTGAAAGTCATGGATCAAGGCAGTCAGGTAGCTCCATTTTCTTCTCGATTTCCGAAAAGCATTTGACTCAGTACCACATCTACTCTAATTATGAAAAGTACGATCGTATGGGTCGCCAAGCGAAATTTGTGACTGGACTGAGGATTTATTGGTAGGGAGGACGTAGCAAGTAGCACCAGCAGATGTAGAAATAACTTCGGGGATGCCACAGGGAAGTGTGATGGGACCCTTGGTGTTCATGTTGTACATTAATGACCTTGCAGACAATATTACTAGAAACCTCAGAATTTTCGCAAATGATACACTTACCTATAATGAAGTATTGTCTGAAACAAGTTTTACATTGTTCAGCCAGGTCTTGATAAGATTTCAAAGTGTTTGCTTAAGTAGTTCTAAGTTCTAGGGGACTGATGACCTCAGATGCCCCATAGTGCTCAGAGCCATTTGAACAATGGCTCTGAGCACTATGGGGCATCTGAGGTCATCAGTCCCCTAGAACCTGGAACCACTTAAACCTAACTAACCTAAGGACATCACACACATCCATGCCCGAGGCAGGATAGGATTCGAACCTGCGACCGTAGCGGTCACGCGGTTCCAGACTGATGCTCCTAGAACCGCTCGGCCACACCGGCCGGCTTGCTTGAAATATTCAGGAATGTAAAATTGTGCACTTCACTAAACATAAAACGCAGTATCCTATGACTATAATATCAGTGAGTTACAGCTGGAATCGGTGATTCTTATACCTTGATGTAACAGATTGTAGGGATAGGAAGTGGAACGATCACATAGGCTCAGTCTTCGATACAGCAGGTAGCGCACTTCGGTGTAGTGGTAGAATACTAGGGAAATGTAATCAGACTACAAAGGAGGTTACTTACATATCACTCCTGCAGTGGGTCGTAGAATATTGCTCACAGGTGTGGGACAAGTACCAGATAGGACTAACAGAGGATACTGAACGTATACAGAGAAGGAAAGAACGAATGGTTACAGGCTTGTTCGATCCGTGGAAGAATGTCACAGATACGCTGAAGAAACTGGACTGTCAGACTCTTGAAGAAAGACGTGAAGTATCCCGAATTTCAAGAAATAGGTGCAAATAACGCCTCTAGGAGTATGCTACAAACCCCTACTTATCGCTGCCATGCACTTCTAAGTGGTTTGCAAAGTGTAAATGTAGATGTGTATGTAACGTCACCAGTTTTAGCGTGCAACAACTGTGACATTCCACTCTCGTCGACAACGTAGGGCGCGTGTTTGTTCGTATATGACTAGGCTTTCCACTCTGATGTGTACACTTTTTGCACATAAAGATATTGTTATGGCTGACATAAATTTAAAGTATTTAGGGAAGGGCACCTGTTAAACACGACCGTGGCACGTGCCTACTCTTGAAAACCGCCGCGAAACCGGTACAAGGTGCTCGAGATAAGTTACGTCCATCACGTTGTTTGAATCAAGACGCGGGTGTGACATCAGGGATGGAGAAAAAAATTATCCTGAGTTTGTGCTGTGTCACCTTACCTTTCGAGCACTAAAGTTTTGAATTTCCATTCTTGGAAACAAAAAATTGAGCAATTTCCACCTTATGTAAAAGACAATTAATTTGTTTTTGTTTTGCAAATATTATTCAGCACTTTATGATCTGTCTTCAGTGTTCATTTTATCAGTCTGCTTCCCATAAGGCTGTCAGTTATCCTGTGCTGGCAGTGTACCATGGTTTCTGGTGCAGGCGTCTTGTTTACCGTTGCATTAGATGTGTTAAGACAGTTTTTTTTTGTACACTATCGCTGTTTTAGCTCTTACTTGCGCATATCATTGTTGTTTCATCGCGATTCTGACGTCACCTCATGTATTACTCTAGTTACAAACATCTGAAACTACGATGGCTGTTATATACGGAGGTGACGAAAGCCGAGGGATAATGATACCCACATATACATATGGCGGAAGTGTCGTACAAACAAGGTATAGAAGAGCAGTGCATTGGCGGAGCTGTCATTTGTGCTCAGGTGATTAATGAGAACAGGTTTCCGACGTGATTAAGACCACAAGCCTGGAGTTTAAGGAATGGTATTTCGCGCTGGAAGCATGGGACATTCCATTTCGGAAATCGTTAGGGAATTCAGTCTTCCGAGCTCTGCAGTGTCAAGTGTGTGCCGAAATACCAAATTTCAGGCATTACCTCTCACCACAGGCAATGCAGTGCCCGACGGTCTTCACTGAACGACCGAGAGAAGCTACGTTTGAATAGAGTTGTCAGTGCTAGCAGACAAGCAACACTGCGTGAAATAACCGCAGAAATCAATGTGGGACGTACGACGAATGTATCCGTTAGGACAGAGGGGTGAAATGTGACGTTAATTAGATATGACATCAGACGACCGCCGCGAGTGCTTTTGCTAACAGCACGACATCGCCTGCAGCGCCTCTCCTTGGCTCATTACCACGTAGATGGACCGTAGATGACTGGAAAATCGTGGCCTGGTGAGATGAGTCCCGATTTCAGTTGGTAAGAGTTGTTGGTAGGGTTCGAGTGTGGTGCACACCCTACGAAGCCATGGGTCCAAGTTGTCAAAAAGGCGCTGTGCAAGCAGGTAATGGCTCCCTAATGGTGTGGATCGTGCCTGCATCGAATGAACTGGGTCCTCTGGTCCAACTGAACCGATCGAGAATTGGAAATGGTTAGTTTCGACTACTTGAAGACTTTTTGCAGGCATTCACAGACTTCATATTCATAAACAATGATGGAGTTTTTATTGATGATAATGCGCGGTGTCACTGGGCCACAATTGTTCGCGATTGATTTGAAGAACGTTCTGGACATTTCAAGCGAATGTTTTGGTCCCAGATCGCCCACCAGGAAAACCATCGAACATTTCTGGGACATAATCTAGAGGTCAGTTCGTGCACAAAATCCTGCATCGGCAACACTATCGCAATTATGGACGGGTTTAGAGGCAGCATGGCTCGATATTTCTGCAGGGGACTGCCAACGACTTGTTGAGTCCAGGCCAGGTCAAATTGCTGCACTACGCCGGGAAAAAGGAGGTCCGACATGATATTAGGAGGTATCGCATCACTTTTGTCGCCGGCCGGAGTGGCCGAGCGGTTCTGGGTGCTACAGTCTGGAACCGCACGACCGCTGCGGTCACAGGTTCGAATCCTGCCTCGGGCATGGATGTGTGTGATGTCCTTAGGTTAGTTAGGTTTAAGTTCTAGGGAACTGATGACTGATGACCACAGCAGTTAAGTCCCATAGTGCTCAGAGCCATTTGAACCATCACTTTCGTAAGCTCAGTGAATGTTGTATATGCCGCCTCTAGCACAAAACAACTGCCATTCACGAACGTGCTTGGTAAGTACAATTGTCGGTAAAACTTCGCATTAGCTCCATTTTCTCTGATTTCTTCGTTGTGGTCATTTTGTTTTACGAGACTTATGTGGTGCCGGCCGTTGGTGGCCGTGAGGTTCTAGACGCTTCAGTCTGGAACCGCGCGACCGCTTCGGTCGCAGGTTCGAATCCTACCTCGGGCATGGATGTGTGTGATGTCCTTAGGTTAGTTAGGTTTAAGTGGTTCTAAGTTACAGGGGACTGATGACCTGAGATGTTAAGTCCCATAGTGCTCAGAGCCATTTAAACCATTTGATGTGGTAGGAAGCAATATGTTGCCCTACTCTCCTTTGAATGTAAGGTATCGAAATTTCAACAGTAAACTTCTGTGTGGTAGACTATGCTTCTCTTGTAACGTCTGATACAGATGTTTGTTAAGCTTCTCCGTAACATTCTTGCTCTTGCTACACGATCCCGTGACGCCCGTACAACTCATCGTTAGATCTTATCTGCCACTTCTGGTAATACAAACTAGTAAGGCTACTAGACCGATGGGTAACATTCGAGAATCGGTCTTACAGGATTGTCGTAAGCCACTACTTTCGTGGATGAATTAAATTTCCTTGAGATTTCTCATTGAATCTCAGCGGGGCCTCTGATTTTTCTATAGTTACTTTTCTGTGATCATTCCACTCTGGGATGTACTCAAATGACCTAGTAGATATCTACGACGTTTCAGCGCCTGTCTTGTTCATAAATACGATGCAATGGTCCTTCGAACAAGCAGCATGTCCGATGGACCAGGCACTGTGGCGACTACAGCCATTATGAAATACATGAAATGTATTGGCAGTTACGAATACAGACAACGTTCAGCTAAGTAATGGAACGACGACATTGATAATTTATGTCGTTTCGGGACTCGAACCCGGATTTTCCGCTTATCGTGATCGGCCATCTTACTAATAGGCTAAGCGAGCACCCAAACTTCCATATGTCGTCAACCATGTGTCTAGGACCTATACTCGTACATATATTATGTATACTCCCGTAGAGAGCAAACATTTTAATTGAAAGTTGCTTGGCCGGTGTTGGCAGATATATATACTGAGGTGACTAATAATGGGATGCATCCTAATATCGTGTCGGACTTCCTTTTGTCGCATGCAGTGCACCAACTCGACGTGGCATGGAATTAACAAATCGTTGGAAGTCCCCTGCAGAGATATTGAGCCATGTTGCTTCAATAGCCACTCATAACTGCGAAAGTGTTGCTTGTGTAGGATTTTGGGCATGATCTGATCTCTCGAATACGTTCCAGTTCGCTTGAATTCTCCAGAATATTCTGCAACCCAATTACGAACAACTGTGGCCTGGTGATATGACACAGTGTCACCCATAAAAATTCCATCGTTATTTGGGAACACGAAGTCCATGAATAGCTGCAAAATGTCTCCGAGTAGCCGAAAGTAACCATTTCGTGTCAGTGAACCATTCAGTTGGACCAGAGAACCCAGTTCATTAGATGTAAACACGTCCCAGAAATGTACTCCCGTCGGTCATTTTCCACAGGCAATTAACGCCACATTTCACCGCACTAGCCTAACGGATACGTTCGCCGTACGTCCCACATTGATTTCTACGGTTATTTAACGCAGTGTTGCTTGTCTGCTAGCACTGACAACTCTTCGCAAGCGCCGCTGCTCTCGGTCGTCAAGTGAAGACTGTCGGCCACTACGTTGTCTGTGATGATAGGTAATGCCTGAAATTTGACATCCTCGGCACACTCTTGACACCGCGAATCTCGGAATATTGAATTCCCTAACGATTTCCGAAACAGAATGTCCTATGCGTTTAGCGCCAACTACCACTCCGCATTCAAAGTCTGTAAATTCTACATCTACATCTACATTTATACTCCGCAAGCCACCCAACGGTGTGTGGCGGAGGGCACTTTACGTGCCACTGTCATTACCTCCCTTTCCTGTTCCAGTCGCGTATGGTTCGCGGGAAGAACGACTGTCTGAAAGCCTCTGTGCGCGCTCTAATCTCTCTAATTTTACATTCGTGATCTCCTCGGGAGGTATAAGTAGGGGAAAGCAATATATTCGATACCTCATCCAGAAACACACCCTCTCGAAACCTGGCGAGCAAGCTACACCGCGATGCAGAGCGCCTCTCTTGCAGAGTCTGCCACTTGAGTTTGTTAAACATCTCCGTAACGCTATCACGGTTACCAAATAACCCTGTGACGAAACGCGCCGCTCTTCTTTGGATCTTCTCTTCGCAAACCCGTTCACGTGAATCATCTGAGTACAAATGATATCCGCCGCCCATGCACTGCTCTTTTATATGTTGTGTAAACAACCTGTATAGCATATCGCTGTCTCATGACTTTTGTCATCTCAGAGTTGGATACTGCAGCGCCTGTGTTGTACTGAAATGCGATGCAATTTGCCTTCGGACATGGGTGCACGCGACCTGTGCTACGTTCAGAATGTCGTGCGACATGCTGAAATGTGATTCATTACCGGTTTTCACTTTTTTCACTATCTCCTCGACTGTGATGCGCCAGTCTTCAAGCACCACTACATTCTCTAGCTACTTCCAGTTCTTCACAGAGGGATGAAGCGCCACTTCGCACTTCGTCATTCGGACTTGTGTTACCATTTTGGAAAGAACTGGGCTATCTAGCCACTGTTTCTTACAGTTGGTAGAAAACGTATTACTCTAAGACACTCCACTTTACCAGTTGGCTATCACATTTTGTTTTGCCTCCTTTCGCGAGTTGTTACGGTATTACAAAGCAGCTATTTAAGTGTGTACTAGGACTGAAGACATGTACCCACAAACAAACAAAAAATTAATTACCTAAGTTTTTTTCGTATTGATAGTTGATCTACATCTACATCTACTGATTACTCTGTAATTCATAGTTAAATGCCCGGGAGAGGGTTCATCGAACCACCTTTAAGCTACTTCTCTACCGATCCACTCTCAAACAGCGCAGGAGAAAAACGAATACTTAAATCTCTCCGTGCGAGCTCTGATTTCTCTTATTTTATTATGGTGATCATTTCTCTCTATGTAGATGGGCGCCAAAAGAACGTTTTCAAACTCTGAGGACAAATTCGGTGACATAAATTTTGTGAGAAGGTCGTCCTGCAACGAAAATCGCCTTTCTTTTAATTAGTGCCACCCCAATTCGTGTATCATATCCGTGGCACTCTCTCCCCTATTTTGCCATAAGAAGAAACGAGCTGCCCTTCTTTGAATTTTTTCGATGTCCACCATCAACCCTATCTGATGCGGATCCAACACCTCACAGCAATACTCCAGAAGAGGGCAGACAAGCGTAGTGTAAGCAATTTCTTTGGCAGACCTGTTACATTTTCCAAGTGTTCTGGCAATAAATCGCAGCGTATGATTTGCTTTCCCCAGAATATTATATATGTGATCGTTCCAATTTAAGTTGTTCCTAATTGTAATCCCAAAGTATCCAGTTGAGTTTACAGCCTTTATATTTGTGTGATTTATTGTGTGATTGAAATTTAGCGGGTTCTTTTTAGTACTCATATGGGTAACTTCGCGCTTTTCATGATTTGGAGGCAATTACCACTTTTTACACCATACAGATATCTTGTTTAAATCATTTTACAGTTCATTTTGGTCATCTGATCACTTTACATGTCGGTAAATAACAGCATCATCTGCAAACAATCTAAGAGGACTGCTCAGATTGTTTTCTAAATCGTTTTTGTAGATCAGGAACAACAGGAGGCCTGTAACACTTCCTTGAGGAACGCCAGATATTAATTCTGTTTTAGTCGATGACTTCCTTCAGTTATAACGAACTGTGACCTTTTTGACTGCGACCTTTCTTCTTGAGAATAAAGAGCTAATTGTGTTTCACAAGGACGATATTGTCTGAATCCGTGCTGGCTGTCAATAAATCGTTTTCTCCGAGATGGTTCATAAGATTCGAGCACAGTATATAATACTGCTAATCGAATTTAGTGATACACGTCTGTAATTCAGTGGATTACTCCTATTCCCTTTCTTGGGTATTGGTGCAACTTGTGCAACTTTCCAGTCTCTGGATCTTTGTACGAGCGAGCGGTTGTGTCTGCTAATTATGAAGCCGTTGTATCAGCATCCTCTTAAAGGAACCCGACCGGTTTACAAGCTGGACCGGAGGTCATGCCTTTAGTAAGAGCTGTAAGCCGCTTCATGTTGGAAGTTGTTCTTCATTCGAATTCTGGAGTATTTATTGCGTCTTCTTTTGTGAAAGGATTTCTGAAAATCGCGTTAATTAGCTCTGCTTTAGTGGCTCTGTGATCATCAATATCACCATTGCTATCACTCAGTTTCCCCCCTTCCCGCCCTCCCCGTGAACCATGGACCTTGCCGTTGGTGTGGAGGCTTGCGAGCCTCAGCGATACAGATAGTCGTACTGCAGGTGCAACCACAACGGAGGGGTATCTGTTGAGAGGCCAGACAAACGTGTGGTTCCTGAAGAGGGGCAGCAGCCTTTTCAGATGTTCCAGGGGCAACAGTCTGGATGATTGACTGATCTGGCCTTGTAACACTAACCAAAACGGCCTAGCTGTGCTGGTATTGCGAACGGCTGAAAGCAAGGGGAAACTACAGCCGTAATTTTTCCCGAGAGCATGCAGCTTTACTGTATGATTAAATGATGATGGCGTCCTCCTGGGTAAAAAATTCCTGAGGTAAAATAGTCCCCCAATCGGATCTCCGGACGGGGACTACTCAAGAGGACGTCGTTATCAGGAGAAAGAAAACTGGCGTTCTACGGATCGGAGCGTGGAATGTCAGATTCCTTAATCGGGTAGGTAGGTTAGAAAATTTAAAAAGGGAAATGGATAGGTTAAAGTTAGATTTAGTGGGAATTAGCGAAGTTCGGTGGCAGGAGGAACAAGACTTTTGGTCAAGTGAATACAGGGTTATAAATACAAAATCAAATAGGGGTAATGCAGGAGTAGGTTTAATAATGAATAAAAAAATAGGCGTGCGGGTAAGCTACTACAAACAGCATAGTGAACGCCTTATTGCAGCCAAGATAGACACGAAGCCCACGCCTACCACAGTAGTACAAGTTTATATGCCAACTAGCTCTCCAGATGACGAAGAAATTGAGGAAATGTATTATGAAATAAAAGAAATTATTCAGATAGTGAAGGGAGACGAAAATTTAATAGTCATGGATGACTGGAATTCGATAATAGGAAAAGGAAGAGAAGGAAACGTAGTAGGTGATTATGGATTGGGGGTAAGAAATGAAAGAGGATGCCGCCTGGTAGAATTTTGCACAGAGCATAACTTAAACATAACTAACACTTGGTTCAAGAATCATAAAAGAAGGTTGTATACATGGAAGAAACCTGGAGATACTAGAAGGTATCAGATAGATTATATAATGGTAAGACAGAGATTTAGGAACCGGGGTTTAAATTGTAAGACATTTCCAAGGGCACATGTGGACTCTGATCACAATCTGTTGGTTATGAACTGTAGATTAAAACTGAAGAAACTGCAAAAAGGTGGGAATTTAAGGAGGTGGGACCTGTATAAATTAACTGAACCGGAGGTTGTATAGAGTTTCAGGGAGATAATAAGGGAACAATTGACAAGAATGGGGGAAAGAAATACAGTAGAAGAAGACTGGGTAGCTTTGAGGGATGAAGTAGTGAAGGCAGCAGAGGATCAAGTAGGTAAAAAGACGGGGGCTAGTAGAAATCCTTGGGTAACAGAAGAAATATTGAATTTAATTGATGAAAGGAGAAAATATAAAAATGCAATAAATGAAGCAGGCAAATAGGAATACAAATGTCTCAAAAATGAGATCGACAGGAAATGCAAAATGGCTAAGCAGGGATGGCTAGAGGACAAATGTAAGAATGTAGAGGCATGTAACACTAGTGGTAAGATAGATACTGACTACGGGAAAATTAAAGTGACCTTTGGAGAAAAGAGAACCACTTGTATGAATATCAAGAGCTCAGATGGAAACCCGGTTATAAGCAAAGAAGGGAAAGCAGGAAGTTGGAAGGAATATATAGAGGGTCTATAAAAGGGCGATGTACTTGAGGACAATATTATGGAAATGGAAGAGGATGTAGATGAAGATGAAATGGGAGATAGGATACTGCGTGAAGAGTTTGACAGGACACTGAAAGACATAAGTCGAAACAAGGCCACTGGAGTAGACAACATTCCATTAGAACTACTGACACCCGTGGGAGAGCCAGTCCTGTCAAAACTCTACCACATGGTAAGCAAAATGTATGAGACAGGCGAAATACCCTCAGACTTCAAGAACAATATAATAACTCCAATCCCAAAGAATAGCAGGTGTTGACAGATGTGAAAATTACCGAACTATCAGTTTAATAAGTCACGGCTGCAAAGTACTAGCGCGAATTCTTTACAGACGAATGGAAAAACTGGTAGAAGCCGGCCTCGGGGAAGATCAGTTTGGATTCCGTAGGAATATCGGAACACGTGAGGCAATACTGACCCTACGACTTATCTTAGAAGCTAGATTAAGGAAAGGCAAACCTACGTTTCTAGCATTTGTAGACTTAGAGAAAGCTTTCGACAATGTTGACTGGAATACTCTTTTTCAAATTGTGAAGGTGGCAGGGGTAAAATACAAGGAGCGAAAGGCTATTTACAATTTGTACAGAAACCAGATGGCAGTTACGGGAGTCGAGGGAAATGAAAGGGAAGCTGTGGTTGGGAAAGGAGTGAGATAGGGTTATAGCATCTCCCCGATGTCATTCAATCTGTATATTGAGCAAGCAGTAAAGGCAACAAAAGAAAAATTCGGAGTAGGTATTAAAATCCATGGAGAAGAAATAAAAACTTTAAGGTCCGCCGATGAGATAGTAATTCTGTTAGAGACAGCAAAGGACTTGGAAGAGCAGTTGAATGGAATGAACATTGTCTTGAAAGGATGATATAAGATGAACATCAACAAAAGCGGAACGAGGATAATGGAATGTAGTCGAACTAAGTCGCGTGATGCTGAGTGAATCAGATTAGGAAATGAGGCACTTAAAGTAGTAAAGGAGTTTTGCTGTTTGGGGAGAAAAATAACTGAAGATTGTCGAAGTAGAGAGGATATAAAATGTAGACTGGGAATGGCCAGGAAAGCGTTTCTGAAGAAGAGAAATTTGTTAACATCGAGTATAGATTTAAATGTCAGGAAGTCGTTTCTGAAAGTGTTCGTATGGAGTGTAGCCATGTATGGAAGTGAAACATGGACGATAAATAGTTTGGACAAGAAGAGAATAGAAGCTTTCGAAATGTGGTGCTACAGAAGAATGCTGAAGGTTAGACGGGTAGGTCACATAACTAATGAGGAGGTATTGAATAGGATTGGGGAGAAGAGAAGTTTGTGGCACAACTTGACTGGAAGAAGGGATCGGTTGGTAGAACAAGTTCTGAGGCATCAAGGGATCACCAATTTAGTATTGGAGGGCAGCGTGGAGGGTAAAAATCGTAGAGGGAGACCAAGAGATGAATACACTAAGCAGATTCAGAAGGATGTTGGCAGCAGTACGTACTGGAAGATGAAGCAGCTTGCACAGGATAGAGTAGCATGGACAGCTGCATCAAACCAGTCTCAGGACTGAAGACCAGAACAACAACATCACACAGTTAAGATACCTACTGCGTCTTACCACTGGTCTTCTTTACATACGACCAGAATATCTTTGGGTTTTCTGCCAGATTTAGAGGCAGAGTTTCTTTGTGGAAACTTCATGACTGTACCTCATGCACTGGCGTAATACTTGCGTGGAGTAGTGACAGTAGCCCGGAATTCCACGCCAGCGCAGATTAGCGCCCTCAAGGTCCTTCTGCAGACCGGTGACAGAGGCGGCGACGTCCATTCAGTGTTGTGCGGCACGAGACGTGGAGGGGCGCCCGGCGGTGGTTGGCGGCAGTGGCTGCGGCGGCGGCGGCGGCCCCTGGGAGTAGAAGGAAGCCCGCGTAGTCGCCATGGAGGACGCCAGCAGACCGGCCGTGCCTGCCGGGTGAGTACCCTGCCACCGGCTCTCTACGTGTCTCTCAAACATCCACTTCCCCTGCTGTCGCCATCATCTGTACGCAACCGAAGGGTCCTCATTTGTCTGCAGCATTCCTAACACCCCTTCCGTGGCGTCCTTACGATATAGCGTAATGGTGCAAGACGTAAACAACTCACATCTCACGACGAGCCGCAACACCGTGTTTAGATTATAAACTTTTTGTTTCATTTTATTTCAAACAAATGTCACAAGAGCATATAGCACGTGTGTAACGTCCATGTACGGGAACTGATGTCAACTACGATGTGATAAAAAACTAATTTTAACTATTATGTGAATGGAATAGGAGAGGAAATCGTCAATATTAGTACGATGTACCATCTCCCATCCACTCTACAGGGACTTTCGGAATATTTATGTAGATGTAGAATAACTAAAACTATCGACAATGCTGGCGCGAGGGCTCCTTTGGAAAGTGTGATAAACCCAATAAAAAATATCCTCAGGACGGAAATAAGTGGATGCTATTATCGCTCTAAGCTATTGAGAATTCATCCGTAATATACTGAAACAAGATCGTCATCACGAATGTTTGCGCTGAAAAGACTTCGTACTACGTTTGCCAGTATTCTCGCTAATCAATTTATTCATACCGTTGATCTGTTTATAAAGGATATTATCCGCTCTATCTTGATCTACAATACCAAGAGTGCTTGTCTAGTAATTGAGTAAATTGGAATTATGTAACTACGGCCTGCACACTTATTTCTCCGTTGTAATGAAATACCTTATTAATGATCCATGACAGTTGTTAATGTCTTCTGTTTCGCAGGTATTTTCGCGCGTGTGTGGGGTCGAGTTCGTTTACGCGTGTGTGCGTATGTGTGTGTGTTGGTACCACACCACAATATCAATGATCGTAATATAGATTTCCTGTTTTTTACTGGTTATTGTATCACAAGAAATCACGGCACATAAAAGACGAAGTGGAGAGCAACGAAGAGAAGAGAGAATTTATTTTGGATGCCGATGTGATCTCGATTCTGTTAACTATTCGTAATACGCATAAATACATTGCTGCCTGTCTTGACTGATATTCCTAAATAGTGTATTGCTTAAGTAGCGTACCATAAGCAGACTTTACAAAATAGCCTGGTACTGCTATCGAGAAAAAGGAGGTAAAGGCTTGCAGGCGATAATACGAGTATTTTTACTACTGTTTTATCATTGATTTCAGCTGTGCAGTGCGCACCAGAACCATTCTCTGACTGATTGTTACGTGAAATACGGTGCTGATACTTGCCCTTTTGCAAGGAGCTGAATGATCTATACTGGTGTACTGTCATCAAATTCATACCATGGTCCATCTGGAGCCTTAATAATTTCAAAAGACTGCCAGTCAATGCTGTTCCTCAGACACTCCACTCGTTCTTTGCTGGAAGCGTGAAACTTCGGCCTAGTTAGCTTTTCTGCAGGAAATTGGTCCCGTCTTCGTTTCGTCGAATTATTCACGACAAGAAGGAATTAAAGACATTAGAACCAGTGGGCACCGATTTGTACTATGGGAGATATCGTAAATTGGTGCCGGATTCGAACCTGGGTCTTCTACTTACTAGGTAGATGCGCTGACCGCTACGGGATGCAGACACGGTGGTCACCTAAACTGGACGGAATACCCGAGGACGCCTCCCGTCGGACCCAAATTCTCAACTCTCACCACACGCAACTGGTGTACTCAGCCTGCTCATTGGCCTCGTTACTCGCGGCATATCGCCGACTCCCGTAAGAGTTCGAGCTTGGTATCCATCTGCACTGGTCATTGGCCTTCAACGCCTTAATTGTGTATATGGCGTCTGTTCTTTCGGTCGTATCCGAAAGATCAAACATCGCGTATATATTGAATTATTGTTGCCAATATTCTGCGCCCCCCTCGTACATTGTGTTCCAACAGTTATCATCCGTCTTTGTTTCAACATTTCGAGTTTGACTTGCCCTGAATTTCTTACTTATTATGTGTAACGTGTTGGCTCGCAGCTTTCGCCACATTTAAATTCCATTCCAGGAGATCATGGTAGTCTCATTAAGTTGCTATTAGATGGCGTAGTGTTCGAGTTTTTGTGCAATGTCCGCAATCATACATTTGTGATCTACAGTTCACAGTCGCTCTTAGAGAAAATGAGAGTTATATGTGGGAGATATAAGCACAAGCTGCGAAATACACGTAATTCATGGGGGCACGTGTGCTGCTGACAGGTGTGATGAACAGCTCATTATCAGAACATAGGACGTTAATTTAGGTGCAGGCTGTGGCTGTGCAATAGTTAATACCGTTGATTTGGTCAGTAAAAAAAAATATAAAAAAATAATAATAATAGGAAAGAGAAAAACTCCAGTACAACACGTTTTGCCTGGAAAATGAGACAAGCGTGAAATTTGGCAGCTAACACGTTGCCACTTAGATATTTCTTGCAACTCTTATATAAGAAACCACTTAAGTCGTGAGTCAACTATTGAGCGACCTTTGCCTCTTATTGGACTCACATAATGTGCTTCTGAAGGTCGCAGTCAGGCGTGAGGCATCGTGCTGGCGTTTGGAAACACGCTTTTCCATAGATACTGCCTTTTTAATGGTACAGTGACAGGTATAGCATTTCTCATTGAACTGTATGGATGAGAACGTAGACGTAAGTCACGCTACGTTTTGCGCGGTTTCTCTCCCCTTTCTAAAGAAGTCTGACGATTGTCAAGATGAAAGAACTGTCTTTTGATTATTGCAACAAATCTATCGATATTTTTGTGGCGTTATGGTCACATATCTTCGTGCTAAAATGATTGCAAATATATATATATCGACGTGATGCTAGCAACAGGATATCTGTACAGTTATTGTCACCACAGAAGAGCTATGCAAAATGTGACGTGAGTAGATCAAGCAGGCTATGCAGCTGAAATCCTAAGGCTTCTTTCATCGGTAGACACCAAAAGCACCAAGTGAAAGCGAGACATTATCAGAGACAAGCAACTATTCGAAAAGTCTGAATTGCAGCCAAGACAAGAATTAATATGTTGATTACGATATTAAAGAGCTAATACAAATTAGACTATAGTCAAAAACATTTGTTTGGGGAAAAATATTTTACAACGGAGTGGGAGATTCATCGCATTACACCTAAGACTTCCGGTTTGCTCTCATTTCCTTGCGTGTAACAACCCTAGTTTTTCCTCGACCTTTGTCTATTTATAACGATTCCGCAATCGACGAACTGCTGTTCACCATGTTGCATAGCCCTGGCGTCTAAATTGTTGCAGTGCACTCGGGGAGCCGCCCGTTACGTAACAGCCGGACCTCCAGTCTAACGTCTGTTACGTAACGCTTCTCTCTCAGTTCATTAACGGTAACCTAACGCTAGTTTCCGTCTTTGTTAATAATATCTGAAATAAAGAACTGCCATCGCAAAATTGTTGAATTATACTCGTGTCGTGGGAAGTTTGCCTCGAATCCATGTAGCCAGTCCCATTCATCGTAATACGACCAAGCAGCAGATGTGCAATCGGTTTTTCTTTGAACTCGACAAGCTTTATGAAAAGCTTTTCGGCATGGCTATGTTCTTCACACGCAGCGGGTTGTTTTACTAATCTCACATATAATACGTTATCTTATATAACAGGACATTTAATTAAATATGCTTGATTAGCTTACATGATCCGATACCTTCCACTTTATTTAAAATACTGGTTGACGTAATAGCAAAAAAAAAAAAGTGTTTCTGTGCGTAAGAATAGACTTCATATGCGTACTTTTTACTTCCTGTCGTTGGTTATCTTATCAGGTGTTATAAGCATAGAAGAAAAGTCTGTGAAAATGTGATAATGTAATCCTAGAAAAAGGACAGATTATTGAAGGCTTCAATAACCAATTAGCATGTCAGTGAAGGTGAAAAGTTAGAGGTGTAAGGGTAAGTCTAGAAATAAAGCTCGTTTTTTCCCTTATTTGATGTAGTACTAAGACAGAGACGAATATACCAGTGCAATACAGAGAAACGTGGAGAACTCAATCAGGCCAGTCCGAAGAATGACGATTAGTCTTTATGAAACAAGTACTGTGTCTGCTTGCGACAACCAGTGTTAGTTACAAGTCTAGCGGATGGGTTTCATACAACTGCAGAAAGATTTCTGAAACCTCCGGAACTGATTTATCTTTTCACTTTTGCTTACTGTGATAAAGAAGAGCTACCCGCATTTGCCAGTTCACAAGCGCAAACACACAGTACCACTGTATATGTTTACAATTAACTTGGGTTTATTGTTTGTGTTCCATAGGTGTACATGCATTTGTGAACCTGCAGATACTGCATCTATATTCAATACTGTTCTGATCGTCATTCATCACACTTTGTAAAACCAAAGTTGTATTGTTAACTAGTAGTTAAGAATGGTGTACTTTATAGACTTTCGTCTCTAACCAGCCCTCTAATAGGAGTTTAATATATTTACTTATTTCATTTTGAAATGATAGCATTCACTTTATGTGAGTCGCAGTATTTTTCTGTAATTACAAGAATTACTGAGGAAAAGTAAGGTCTTTCAGAATGTGAAAAACTGCTCCAGGTATTATACGGCCATGTACCTAGGAACAAATATTCTATTCAAATTTAAAAGTGTTGCAACTGAGAAAATTCTTGTCAATACTGTGTTTAACATTCTATGTGTTACATTGTTACTCTACTAAACATCAGAAATCAGTAAGTGAAATCGCATTAAGTAGAAGAACTATAAATATTTTGAATTATGTTATTGATTACTAACACAAATTTTCATTTTCAAGATAGTAAAGGAACTCCGTTCATTTGTAAAGATCTCTTGTTCCATGGTAGAAGACCTTCCGTTCCAAGATACAACATGACACACGACAAACGAGGTATGACTTAGGTGTTCGCATGCGATAGAGTAGTTTTAAAATGCAAACAGCTTTACTCATCATAAAACTCTGTAACTGAAGAATCACCGGCCGCTGTGGCCGTGCGGTTCTAGGCGCTTCAGTCCGGAACCGCGCGACTGCTATGGTCGCAGGTTCGAATTCTGCCTTGAGCATGGATGTGTCTGACGTCCTTAGGTTAGTTAGGTTTAAGTAGTTCTAAGTTCTAGGGGACTGATGAGTTCAGGTGTTAAGTCCCATAGTGCTCAGAGCCATTTGAACCATTTTTTGAAGAATCAACAGTATCATCGTCATAAATTCAAATGTTGTACAGCACTTAAATATGTGTAACTCGTAATATTTACAAACGCTAAATCAAACACAACCTCATACCTATCTACAACAAAAACAGTAGAAAATGCCGGAAATTGCTTACGGCGGTCTCTAGAGCACAGTCCTACATACGATTCTAAAGTCGGTCACTATACCGAAACAGCGACCAGGAAACATCACCTGTTCTTGGTTACCCTATGCTCTTGGAACAAAAGTCTCCCCTGACTCCGAGTACAGCAGGGTCAGCACTTCATATCCAGGAGCTAGACCGGACGAAAAGAATTGATGTGTCCTTGTAATATCTACGAGAGGTGTTTGATAACTAATGCAACACATTTTTTTCTGAGAGGATTACAATACACCATATTATTCCTCACTCTTTTGGCTACAAAACCCTGTTATTGAACACAATATCCTTTCAGTGCGACGGCCGTAAGCCACCTTACTGAGGGGGGGGGGGGGGGCTGTATGCCCGTAAGGTACCACCGCACAAGCGGCTCGTAGTGAAATTGCGTGCTTATGGAATATCGTCTCAGTTATTTGCGAATTCCTGTCAGAGAGTTCGCAGTTCGTAGTAATTGACGGAAAGTCATCGAGTAAAACAGAAATGATTTCTGGCGTTCCCCAAGGTAGTGTTATAGGCCCTTTGCTGTTCCTTATGTATATAAACGATTTGGGAGACAATCTGAGCAGCCGTCTTCGGTTGTTTGCAGATGACGCTGTCGTTTATCGACTAATGAAGTCATCAGAAGACCAAAACAAACTGCAAAACGATTTAGAAAAGATACCTGAATGGTGCGAAAAGTGGCAGTTGACCCTAAATAACGGATAGTGTGAGGTCATCCACATGAGTGCTAAAAGGAACTCGTTAAACTTCGGTTACACTATAAATCAGTCTAATCTAAAGCTCGTAAATTCAACTAAATACCTAGGTATTACCATTACGAACAACTGAACACATACAAAATGTTATGGGGAAGGCTAACCAAAGACTTCGTTTTATTGGCATGACACTTAGAAAATGTAACAGACCTACAAAGGAGACTGCCTACACTATGCTTGTCCGTCCTCTTTTAGAATCCTGCTGCTCAGTATGGGATCCTTACCAGATAGGACTGACGGAGTACATCGTAAAAGTTCAAAGAAAGGCAGCATGTTTTGTATTATCGCAAAATATGGGAGAGAGTGTCACAGAAATGATACAGGATTTGGGCTGGACATCATTAAAAGAAAGGCGTTTTTCGTTGCGACGGAATCTTCTCACGAAATTCCAATCACCAACTTTCTCCTCCGAATGCGAAAATATTTTGTTGACACCGACCTACATAGGCAGGAACGATCACCAGGATAAGATAAGGAAAATCAGAGCTCTTACGGAAATATATAGGGGCTATACGAGATTGGAATAATATAGAATTGTGAAGGTGGTCCAATGAACCCTCTGCGAGGCACTTAAATGTGATTTGCAGAGTATCCATGTAGATGTAGATGTAGATGTACTAATCAACGTCGGAGCAAACATCTTACTGCATCAATAACCTCCACATCACCCACGTATTATCTACTGCGGTGTGCGTCCTTCAATGGGCCAAACAGTTGGAAGTCGGAAGGTGCGACATTGGTCCACTGAAGTTTTATGGGTTCCTCTCGGGTATGGAAGCTTATCTGAGGCCTCGCGTTGCCATAGAGAAGGAGAAGTTCGTTTGCATCTTTGTGGCGATGAACGATCTGAAGTCGTTTCTACAGTGTCTGAGGATAGCGCAGTACACTTCAGAGTTGATTGTTGCATCATAGGGGAGGATATAAAACCGAATAACCCCTGCAGAGTCCCATACGACCGTCACCATGACTTTACCGGTGAGTGTGCGGCTTTGAACTTTTTCTTCCGAGGAGAGGTGATGTGGTACCACTCCATGGATTGCCGTTGTGTTCCGTTTCGAAGTGGTGAACTCATGCCTCATCGCCTGTGACGACATTCGACAAAAAATTGTCACTAGCAGCCTCGTAACGTGCAAGCATTTCCTCGCAGACGGTCCTTCGTTCCTCTTTGTGGTCTCCTGTTAGGCGGCAAGTAACCGAGCGGGCACACACTTTTGTGACCCCAACTGGTGGCCGAATGTATCAGCACCACCACCAGAGGTGTACTTGAGCAACGAGGAGTTTGACTGTGATCCGTCGATCACCTCGAATGAGAAAGTGTGCACTTTCCAACACTGCACGAGTCGCAACTGTGTGAGGCCGGCCAGCACGCGGGACATCGGACAGGTTCGCGCGACTGTTGGCTCTGAGCACTATGGGACTTAACTTCTGAGGTCATCCCCTAGATCTTAGAACTACCTAAACCTAACTAACCTAAGGACATCACACACATCCATGCCCGAGGCAGGATTCGAACCTGCGACCGTAGCGGTCGCTCGGCTCCAGACTGTAGCGCCTAGAGCCGCTCGGCCACCCTGGCCGACCGCGCGACTGTTGCGATGATGACAGGCACCTCGCCCAACGATTCACCCTGCATTTGTTCACTGTCAGGCTCCACAGACAATATGCAAGTGCGTATGAATATCTGCGATGCTCTGGTTTTCCGTCAAAAAGTACTCAATAACAGCTCTGTTATTGGAATGCGCCTCCATTACAGACGCCATTTTGAAGGCTATGCACAGCGCCGCCACCTATCGGAACTTCATGAAACTATATGGGCTGGAGCGGGATAGTCTACGATGTCCCACAAAAAATTCCGCTTGTCTTAAACGAAACTAGTCGAGAAAAAAATGTGTTGCATTGAGCCTCTACGCCTACATCTACATCTAAATCTACATTTGCTTACACAGGGTGATCCCGTGATGATATTACGAACTTCCATGTGTGATAGAGAAGGGTAAATGTACCAATTTTAGACAGAAGACCCTGGTCTGGAAACGACCAAGCCGAAAGTTATAAGCCATAATCGTTCTGGTAACGGGCAGCTACCATCTTCCACACCTACAAATCCTTAATCCATCCCATCCTCTGTTATGCCAGTCCCGCATGGGTATCCCCCCCCCCCCCCGTCCAAATTCTATAAGTCCCTCCAGATCCTCGAGCGCCATGCACTCCGCCTTGCCTTCAATATACGCCTCCCGTCCCCGTGGATCCTCTACGACCTAATTTCTTTCCCCCATCTGCTCCTTTTCCTCAGACATGTCCGTGTCCTCTACACCTTACACTGCCTTGATCCCCCTCATCCTCTGGTTGCTCCTCTCCTCTCCAACCCCCTCCCTCTGCCATGCCTTCACCATTGTGTCCCCCCTACCCTTCACCTCTACTCCTCCATCTCCTTTCCCAAGATGGCTTCTGTCGACTCCCCCTCCTGGGTGATGCCCTGTCTCCCTCCATTTATCCATCCTATTAACTCTGATCCTTCCCCCTCCCTTCCTCTGTCCTTTCCCTGGGCTCCCTCCCCCCCCTTCCATCCTGTTTTCTTTTTCCCCCTACCCTATCTCTGCCTCCCGTCTCTCCCCCAAGTCCTTTTGCTCTCCCTTCCCCTGGCTTTCCCACTCCTTCTCGCATCCGCCCAGCACCCCCTTTTCTATTTTCCCCTCCTTCCATTGGATCCCTCTTTTTTTCTTTTATCTCCTCCCTTCTTTTTCCCCCTCTTAGGTCTGGGTCCCCCCCCCCCCCCCTCCATCTGCCTCTGTGTCGCCTGTATAGTGCTGTTATAAGTGAGCGTTCTGTGTTGTGCGCGCTCTGTCAGTGCTGCGAACAGCCACCATACTGTCGCTAGTTGTGGTTTTTATCTCATGCGAACAGAAACCATACTGTCGTCGTGTTTTTTAATTGTGCCTGTCTCCTTGTGTATCTTCACCCACAGCATCACCACAGTGTTTTTGTATTTTACAGTCCACAACTTTCCGCCATTTTACAGTTTTTTACCATGTCACCGTTTTATTCGCCTGTTTTTTTGTTTATCTTCTCCTTATGTTTTTAATTTTTCTGTAGGCTGTAGAGCAACATATTACACTGCTACCAGCCCGCCCCCCCCCCCCCCTTGGGGGGAATTGAAATCGAATAAAGAAAAAAAAATGGTAACTGACAGTGGGGAATACGTATGCTGGTACTGTTGTTGCTAAGACTATAGGCTAGCGAGCTTTCAGAGGAGGTTGTATGGACTAAAACAAGAAAAAGTGTCTAGTAAAGATGTGCTCTAAAATGCATACCCTAATAGCTATGGGCACTTGTTCAGTAGAAGAGATGTGTTTCACAATAGCCAAGATGAACAAGTGCTCATAGCTCTTAAGCTATGTGTTTTTGATCCCATAGTTAATGGACATCTTTTTCTTATTTTGGTCCACATTACTACTTCTGAAAGTTGCCTACCCTGCAATCATAGCAACAACAGTACTGCGGCAAGCAACAGTAACTGCGGCAAGGTCGTTGGCCCTTCCATCCACTCCTCCTCGTCTACAGTTTGTCTAAATTTACCCAAAAGGATTTCATCAGAACTACTTCGCCTCTTTTCCCAGTGATTGGCATAAAAAAATGAGAACACTCTTCGGCACTGGCTATTGTTACTGGGATTTAAAATATTCTTTTGTTGTGCGGTCATTACAATTTCAGGTTTTCAGCTTCATAGTTATTTTGAAATATGCAGCGTATCATGTAAAACTGGAACATCTGAACTATAGTCAACCCTTACATTGGCCGACCGGGGTATCCGAGCGGTTCTAGGCGCTACAGTCACGAACCGCGCGACCGCTACGGTCGCAGGTTCGAACCCTGACTCGGGCATGGATGTGTGTGATGTCATTAGGTTAGTTGTGTTTAAGTAGTTCTAAGTCCAATGGTGCTCAGACCCATTTGAACCATTTTGAATCCTTACATTGGTTGTACATTGTTAAAACACATTGTTGGGTGGTCGAATTTTAAAATAAAACTGAACCAAGTGTCTCCTGGAAAGCTGAGACGTAAAACGCCACTTCAAAATATAGGAGCTTGATGTCACTTTATTTTGAACTCCGGCCATCCCACTGCAATTTTAACAACGCATGGTCAAAGTAAGCTTGGCTGTGACCCAAATGTCTCCCTTTGATAATGTTATGCTATATACTCACAGTTACACAGTCAAAACTTTGTAGTATTCAGGAATGCAGAACATAAGGGTATTTTAATCCAAGTAACGACAGCCAGTGCAGTAGTGTGTTGTCGTTCAGAAAATGTTTGGCTGTGTGCCCCGTTACAGCTCAAACTTAACCCATTTAAGTTTTGCGAAAATCTCTGTCACACTTGGGTACACGCTACTATGACCTTTTCCGATCGTAACCCAGCGTCTCTGAAATTTTTCGATTTTGCGATCATGAGTACTTGATAAACATTCCAAGCGCTGCAGCATTCTCGAGAATCGGTCACACTCGTGTCTTGTATGCGACTGCGACAAATCCATTCGCCTTTTTTAGTACAGTTCTTACGTATCATCCCGTTACACATTGCAGTTTGCCTTGTCCCTAAATACACTAAAAAAATCAGAATATGACGCAAATCGGTAGATGTGATGTACGGACAAACAAACGGTTACAAAATCTGAAAAACTGGATGATTGATTCAAAATTGAGCAAGACACAATAATGCAAAGTTTTAAACATGGCTGCTTGTTTGAGTGAACGTTTATAAATTGAAGCTCAAACAGAATGAGCCCTCGGTCACAATTTTTAGTCTTAGTAACCGGGTTTCAACACTTCTAAGAGTGCTTCATCAGAATTTAAATGTTGAAAGTGGCGTATAACATAATTGCAAATTTATGGGAAAAGAACTTTTTTTTTTTTTAAAGTGTAGGTACTGACTAACAATACAAGACAGGGACAGCACTTACAAGTCATGTATAACATAAATAACAGACCAGAAGGGCTTTAGTCACAATTTTTTTTTTAAATTTTGTGACTGCCCCTCTGACCTGTTATTTATTTTATACGTTACATGTGAGTACGGCCTCTGTCTTGTATTGTTAGTCAGTACTTACACTTTTATACAAAAAATTTCCTTTCCCATAAATTTGTAATTATGTTATAGGCCACTTTCAACATTTAAAATCTGATGAAGGCACTCTTAGAAGTGTTGAAACCTGGTTAATAAGACTAAAAACTGTGACCGAGGGCTCATTTTGTTTCAACTTCACAATAATGCGTTGGTCCTCCTCTGACCGGTATGCAAGCAGTTCTTCGGCTTGGCATTGATAATAGAGTTCTTTGAAGTCCTCTCGAGGGATATCGTGCCAAATTCTGAGCAACTGGCGTATTAGATCGTCATGGTTGGAGGGTCCCGCCCATAAACGCTCCAAAGCATCCTCAGTTGGGAGAGAGATGGGTTGTCGTGAAGGGCAACAAAACAGGTCGGAGAATATCCTCGACGTAGCGTTGTAGGATACCAACCTTATTGTCGCCCACCATATGGGCCGACAACCAGGAGTGATGATCTTGAGTGCCACTTCATGTCCTGGCAGGACCGCTTTGGTTTTCACCGTAGCAAGACAGCAGTGCGTCGGCTACATTTTACGACACTCCATTTTGCTGCCCCTCATCGCAAGCCATCGTGGACTTACATTTCAACAAGATAATGCCCGCCCGCACTCGGCGACGATTTCTACTGCTTGTCTTCGTGCTTCTCAAACCCTGCTTTGGCCAGCAAGATTGCGGGAGAACACTGATATCTTCATGAGCAGGGCCCTACAAACACCTGAGGATGCTCAGAATTGGACACAATATCCCTCAGGAGGTCATCAAACATGTCTGTCAATGAATGCCAAGCCGAATAACTGCTTGCATAAGGATAAGTGGCGGACCAACGCGTAATTAATTTGCTCAATTTACGTAATACTTTCTCGTGAATAAATTGTTCAGTTTTTTTGAAACTGTAATCATTTGTTTGTGTGTGCTCATACGTCACATCTACTGATTTCCGTCCCATTCTGATAATTACTTCGTAGTGCGTCGTTTTTCTTTTGTGTTTTAAGATTAAATTTTAACGATGTAACGTGCTCCAGTTGGCGCCCTCCTGATGTCCCGAAATAGTACTTCTTCATTCAGATATCGAACAGAGAATCTTATCTAGCAATCGCTTCACTACTGCCGGCAGCTGCATGCGTGTGTCCCTTGTATAAAACATAGAAATGCCTCGCAGCAGCGCCAGGTTGCAAGGTCGCTACTTCAGGTCGGGCTTACATTAGCGCTGTCAGGCGTCTATGATTCTATTCAGCTTTGTCCTTGGCCCAATAACACCGCAGCTTAGCTGACTCATAACACAGACCATAATCTCCCAAATCTGATGATGAGGAAATGGGATACGTTACGTGACAAATCGGATACTGTTAGGAGAAACTGTGGCTCGTATCTGGTTAGAACTTGTACAATAAGCGGGTACCTTTCCGCGATGATTCAAATATTTGCAGTGACGCTCGAGTTTTGTAGCTACACCACAATGAACGTTTCAGTGGTGTTCCTCCGCTTTTTCTCTTTTACTTATTAGTGCTGTAAAAAATACAAATAATCCAAAGAGTGTTTTAAAATATCCAGGGCACAGCAAGTCTGACATAGGCCTTATACTCTTCTCTTCGATATATTTCATCAGGCTCATTAAGCTACGGTCATCTACGAACTTCTCCGCTTGATATTCTACTATCAACCGCCATCGATAGCATCATTGTTTTAACAAACAGAGTACAGGTCTCGCTGTTACTATTCGCAAACAGTTGATTTATTTCAAAATGAATTTCTTAATGGTGATTATGTAATACATGGAATGTGATTTATCTATATCTGGAGTTTCTTGTTTATGAACTTCTCTATTCTATTTTTTTGGTGCGTGTATCCTGAATGACAGCTTCATGATGAAGTTGTCGCATTTTGTTCAGTACATGCCTTACAACGCTTCCTTTTTCTGCGGAATACTATAATTTTAGAAACTTTTGCTTGTTTTGAACCTTATGATTGACAGCAGTAGCAGCTGCAGCGACGAGTAAACCAGATGACAGGTACTGTTTGAAGCTTGTTTGAGTACAAGTTGAAACTGGTTACCGTAAGACGTGCCGTAAATTCTTCACCATTAGTTCTAACACGAATGCTGTGACATGCTTTCATCAGTTTTTCACTGCAGTGTTCAAGGAAAGTCCCCCTTTCTTACTTCGGTCACGTGTTTAACCGAATCATGTAATCACTATGATGAGTCGTTGTGAAGTGTAGCGTTGTGTTTGTGTTGGTATGGCTAAGATGGAAATGAAAGGAAGGAGAAAGGGGAATCCCAGTTCCACTAGACAGTCGATTGTCTGGAACAACGACAAGGTAGTCGCCGTAACGTCAACAGCGAACGAACGGATAATCAAAATCAATGTTGCGTTCCTCACCTGCATACGATAACGCTCTGTATTTCTTTATGTACCTTATCATTGCTTCTTGATTCGTCCACGTTATTGCAACAGCGAGTAAATAATGTCTGTGATAATGAATAAAAGCCTACGTTCCACTTTATCATTTTCATCTGACGAATGTACAATGATCAGTGCTATATTACTATGCCAGCTGTTATGATATTTTCATTTAACGATTCCATTTTTGCCAATTACTGCTTAGGATATTTAAAAAAAACGTGATTTCGTGGATCACATTGTAGGGTTTGGGTTTTTGGTGGAAGTAAAAGTAGCAGATTAGCAATGAAGCTCCGGCTGACAACGTTCTCCAGCAGATCGACCACCTGAGGATCTTTTGTTCCAAGCGTCGAACTTCGTATTGTCTGCAGGTGTTTCGTAGCTTAGTAAGAAACTGATTTTCAAAACGAATAATGGGGAAGCCACGAGCAATGAAAGTCGGGATAATCTGGCGAAACATAAATTCAGAAGTGAACATACACTACTGGCCATTAAAATTGCTACACCACGAAGATGACGTGCTACAGACGCGAAATTTAACCGACAGGAAGGAGATGCTGTGATATGTAAATGATTAGCTTTTCAGAGCATTCACACAAGGTTGGCGCCGGTGGCGACACCTACAACGTACTGACATGAGGAAGGTTTTCAACCGATTTCTCATACACAAACAGCAGTTGACCGGCGTTGCCTGGTGAAACGTTGTTGTGATGCGTCTTGTAAGGAGGAGAAATGCATACCATCACGTTTCCGACTTTGATAAAGGTCGAATTGTAGCCTATCGCGATTGCGGTTTATCGTATCGCGGCATTGCTGCTCGCGTCGGTCGGGATCCAATGACTGTTAGCAGAATATGGAATCGATGGGTTCAGGAGGGTAATACGGAACACCGTGCTGGATCCCAACGGCCTCGTATCACTAGCAGTCGTGTTGACAGGCATCTTATCCGCATGGCTGTAACGGACCGTGCAGCCACGTCTCGAAGCCGGCCGGAGTGGCCGAGCGGTTCTAGGCGCTATAGTCTGGAACTACGCGACCGCTACGGTCGCAGGTTCGAATCCTGCCTCGGGCATGGATGTGTGTGGTGTCCTTAGGTTAGTTATGTTTAAGTAGTTCTAAGTTCTAGGGGACTGATGACCTCAGAAATTTAAGTCCCATAGTGTTCAGAGCCATTTAGCCACGTCTCTATCCCTGAGTCAACAGATGGGAACGTTTGCAAGACAACAACCATCTGCACGAACAGTTCGACGACGTTTCCAGCAGCATGGACTATCAACTGGGAGACCATGGCTGCGGTTACCCTTGACGCTGCATCAGAGACAGGAGCGCCTGCGATGGTGTACTCAACGACGAACCTGGGTGCACGAATGGCAAAACGTCGTTTTTTTGGATGAATCCAGGTTCTGTTTACAGCATCATGATGGTCGCATCCGTGTTTGGCGATATCGTGGTGAACGCACATTGGAAGCGTGTATGCGTCATCGCCATACTGGCGTATCACCCGGCGTGATGGTATGGGGTGCCATTGCTTACACGTCTCGGTCACCTCTTGTTTGCATTGACGGCACTTTGAACTTTGGACGTTACATTTCAGATGTGTTACGACCCGTAGCTCTACCCTTCATTCGATCCCTGCGAAACCCTACATTTCAGCAGGATAAAGCACGACCGCATGTTGCAGGTCCTATACGGCCCTTTCTGGATACAGAAAATGTTCGACTGCTGCCCTGGCCAGCACATTCTCCAGATCTCTCACCAATTGAAAACGTCTGGTCAATGGTGGCAGAGCAACTGGCTCGTCACAATACGCCAGTCACTACTTGATGAACTGTGGTATCGTGTTGAAGCTGTATGGACAGCTGTACCTGTAAACGCCATCCAAGCTCTGTTTGACTCAATGCCCAGGCGTATCAAGGCCGTTATTATGGCCAGAGGTGGTTGTTCTGGGTACTGATTTCTCAGGATCTAAGCACCGAAATTGCGTGAAAATGTAATCACATGTCAGTTCTAGTATAATATATTTGTACAATGAATACCCGTTCATCATCTACATTTCTTCTTGGTGTAGCAATTTTAATGGCCAGTAGTGTATAAATTCAGAGGTAGCCCTGTCGAAAGTATTCACAAACTGTTACACTCGAAATGTGGCCGCTGGGCGAGCATACTTGCTGTAGGACAAGATGAAAGTATATAAGACCACTTACAAAACCTTCCTCAGTATGAAGACTAGTCCGCGGAGAGAGCACAGAAATGAAATAGCGGGTATCTCTAGAACCAGAGAAAGTAATCTTGGGTCACGCTAACAGCAGCAGGGGTCGGCCACAGCAGCTTCCTGCGCTACCTGCCGGTATGCAGCGCCAGTATCTTGCGGAACGGACACAGCACTAACGCAGTCGCTACCATCGTAACTGCGGACTGCTTCAGAAATATCAAGAGTGGTTCCGGACGACTAAACCTATGCAGCTCCCAGGGCAATGGGAAGCATTAGCCATTAAATGGCGGTAACTGCCGTACACTGGACTTCGCGATATTGACTCCGTATACCGCAACGCAATGGGGCTGGAGAGCTGCTCTCCAGGTTATTTAAAGGCTCACTCGATGAACTACAGTGCACCTCCGTGGTACGCAAAAATGTCCTCGAAGCCAACCTAACAGGGGTGAGAGATGGAACCGTTTCTGCTGTTCTGGCCGCATGGAGTGGTAGAGTCCCGCCCCTCACGTTGGGTGGCCTAAACTGGCGAGAATTCTCAGAAGGCGGGATAACCGTGAGTGCCTCCGCCAACGCGTGGCTCCGAAAACGATTTGAAATAACGGCCAGAACAGCAAGCTATATTTCGCCATATTGGGCGTTCCTATATTTATTAAACGGGGATTGCTAGATTATCCTGCCCCCTCTAACCGACGGTCCTGTATGTAGACAATAATTCGTAGTATCTGTGGACTCGGGAAAATTAATTTAGTGGTATTAATTAATTGATCAAATTTGATGAATTATTAATTAATTATTCGAGTGGTCAAAGTTAGGTATTTTATATGGCTCTGTGATCAGTATTGAAGGAATAATATTATTTCTCTCTTTCTTTGTGGTGAGGACTGGTGTGGACTGATGCTGTGGCCTCGCCACGTGCTTGACAAGGTCATTGCGTTACGACTTCATCAGAATGTCGGGAGATGTCTGCGATAAGGCAACAACCGGTTCTCTTTCAGTTCCTGTTGAACTCAGCTCGGGCTTTGACTCTCATGACCTCGACATCGATGAGTCCAGGATAACCTTGCACAAGATGCACAAGGAAAACATCAAAAGCAGGGCGAAATTAACGTTTTTCAACGTAATGGATTAGATGCTCATACACACATCAGGCATCCATATTTTTGTCCACAACACGGCATCCCAGAAGTAAACTGAAAATAGCTCCAATCCCTTGCTTCCAAAATAGGCTTTCCGTGGTAGTAAAGCGAATTCTGGAGCAAGAAATCTCCATTCCCCTCCCCCCCTCTTCTCCCCCGGCCAATACAAGGTTAGGTACCTAAGAAAGGACGCTCAAAATATATTTGGAACGAGTTAACATATAATAAATAAACAAACACCGCCTGGATCACAACTTCTTTTTTAGCGATAACCAGTTTTAATCTGCGTTGCAGATCATCTTCAGATCTGGCGGCGCAAAGTTCAGTTTGTCAATAGTTGTCCTGACAGCGAAACAACGCAACTGTTGACAAATTGCACTTTGCAGCACTAGACCTGAAGATGATTTGCAGCGCATACTGAAAGCGGTTGTCAGTAAATGAAAAGTTGTGATACAGTCGTGTCGGCGTTTGTTTATTAATTACTAGCTGACAAACCCGGCATTGCCCGGGAATTCATTCCGCCAATTTTCTATCAGAAAAGAAAATAAAAGAAATGAACCGTGTTTCTAGCCAAGTATCGAAAAAATGTCATTTACATGTATTCGTGAAAATACCGTTGAAATTATGAAACTGTTGAACAAGGGAATATGCATAATGTACAAATGTGTAAGTACAGTATCCAAATTAAGAAACATGATCCCGGACAATTTCTGAACTCTGGGCGCATCTGCTTCGCCTGTGTACAACGGCCGGCCGGCGTGGCCGAGCGGTTCTAGGCGCTACAGTCTGGAACCGCGCGACGGCTACGGTCGCAGGTTAGAATCCTGCCTCGGGCATGGATGTGTGTGATGTCCTTAGGTTAGTTAGGTTTAAATAGTTCTAAGTTCTAGGGGACTAATGACCTCAGCAGTTGAATCCCATAGTGCTCAGAGCCATTTGAACCATTTGTGTACAACGTGCTTTTGTAAACGTATCTATGGCGACACTTCTTCGTAGCTTTACAGACGGCGGTCGTTTTCGAATACAGCCGCTTGCGCTTCGCAGTTGAAAGCTGTCAAAAGTGCTGTCAGAAGTCAGGGATTTCCTGAAGTAGGCTCGACTGTAGTAGTATCTTAGAAGTATAGAATAATTGTATTAAAACTTCATGAATGCGGCAATTTATCTCTTATCTTGGTGATTATGACGTCATATCTCTTGAACTGTGTGTCGTTCAATGATATGTTTGTATAGGTACATTCAGCAGAATGTGTGGATACTCTCAGAAAAATATGTGACTAATAGATTCAGTAAAAAAAAGTAATAAGATTAAATGTAATGCATGGTGCGGCGCTTAGGACATCTCCTGAGCTATGATAGTTAGGTGGTTCTTACCCCCCCCCCCCCCCCCCCCCCCCACAGCCACTGTCAACTGTGACAGTAAGGGATATGTGTACCACGTCTGGTTGAAATCGGTCCACTGGCTTTGGAGCAGATGTGGAACACACACACACACACACATACATATATTTTCATATGCACGGATAACGAAAGCGTCGCGTTACATATGACACGGCGTCAGTTGCGGAGATAATATATCAAAGTGCGGTTTTCGCTAAGGTATAATAACTGACAACGTTACGAGCTTTCGGACGCTGCAGGTAACTGTTGACTATTTTTATGTGCGGAATTATGAGTGAATGGGATCATGTGCTTTTTCTGTAGCGTTGGAAAGAGTCTTCGAAGAGGACTTACACTACATAACGTGGCAGCCATAATAAAAACACTGACCGGAAATAAGTCATGTATTTTCTTACATTTACTACGGTTGGGTAGACATATGTAGGATCTCTTCTGACGGTGAATTTATTTGATCAAGTCTAGCGCCTCGCTTTATATTTGATCAAAGAAAGCGATTGTATTCTGTTTCCTGCAAGCGGCTGGCATGTGTACACACACACCATGAAACCATTTAAGTCAGAGAGATGGAGTTCCATTCTCTTTCTTCAAAACAAATTAGAATAGTCTGAACTGACAAATTTATATAAGATGCCAAAACCAGGAAAGATATAAGGCGAGTTCATTGTCACCACAGATGTTTCTTTGTTGGGCTAGCCCAAAGGGACTTTTATCAGGATAAGTAGCAGCTAATGTCCAAGAACACAAAAATCGTACCTAGATATAAATGTTTTAAAATGAGTCTGAAACCCGTAAAGAAATTGCCGAAAAGAATTACAATGGGCATAAAGCATCAGAAAGTACTTGCGAAACACGGTATATTCAGTCAGTTCCTTTTGAAATAAGCCACGTCACTATTCAGTTCTCGTTTCAAAGGATGTATGGTGCGACTCGGCTACTGTGACTGTAAGCATTACATTGCACTCAAATTTTATTATTATTTGTTAACATGGAGAGGAGGGATGTTACTTCAATTACACTTCGAATTCGTGTTTAAAAAATTACTACCTCATTTAACTGCTGGGAACTGTGAAACTAACAGCATTTAAAATAACGATTTCACAGTTAATATCAAGCGGTCCTTTTGTTACCACATGTTAGCCATTCTGAAGGAACTATGACGAAATATTTTTTGTATATGGATTGAAGCAGTGTGTGAAAATTTGTACCAAGGCCGGGTCTACTGCTTATTAGGCAGGTGCGTTAGCCGCTAAGCCACATTGGCACAGCAGTTCACACAACTGCACGGAACACCCTGGCACGCTTCCCTCCCCGATCCAAATTCTCACTGCCGCCCCAGTCTACTTTAAATTCCACCTTACGCACGAATTCAAATTAGTAATCCACGCTGTTGCGTGAACCGCTATGCCAAGGTGGTTTAGTGGCTAACGCACCTGCCAAGCTAGCTGGAGACCTGGGTTCGATTCCCGGCCTTGGTACAAATTAACACTCGCCGCTTCAGTCTATATACATAAAATCATATCTGTATAAGATCAGTAAAGTCACTGACATTTTGTCGTTTCGTTTGTATGACGAAATATTTCATGACAGCGTAACACTCCATTTTACTCCACGTCAAAGATCGTTGTCAAAGATGTGTGATGAATATTTGACCAAATTTCTTTACCAAAGAAATTTTATAGTGTAATACCGGCCTTTGGAGTGGTGCCATGACCGGGATGCATGGGATGCTGGTGAATGGCTGCCGGCCGGAGTGGCCGTGCGGTTCTAGGCGCTACAGTCTGGAGCCGAGCGACCGCTACAGCCGCAGGTTCGAATCCTGCCTCGGGCATGGATGTGTGTGATGTCCTTAGGTTAGTTAGGTTTAATTAGTTCTAAGTTCTAGGGGACTGATGACCTCAGAAGTTAAGTCCCATAGTGCTCAGAGCCATTTGAACCATTTTGATGAATGGCTTCGCATTCTGTTCAGCAATGAATCGCGGTTAGGACTAACTCAGATGACCATCGTCGGCGAGTTTGGAGGCGACCTGGGGAGAGGTTCCGTTCTTCCATTACTTGGAGAGGCACGGCGGTCTTATTTCTGGCGTGGTGAACCATTGGGTGTGACTGCAGACAACGGCCGTTATTGACTGAGGGAACTCCGACGGTACAACAGTACGTCGCGAACATCGTGCGACCTCATGTATTACCTCTCATGCGACAGCATCGTGTTGCAATTTGTCAATAGAGCAACGCTCATCCACACGTGTCACGGGCCTCTAAGAACTGTCTGTGCGTTGTTGAAGAACTCCCGTGGCCAGTAAGTCCCATATCTCTCCTTAATAGAACATTTGTGGGACCAGAACGGCCCCAGTGCCAGTATCCGGGATATCAAAGGCCAGTTACTACAGTTCTGGGTCGTTTTGCCTCAGGAGAGGATACAGCGGCTTTGTGACACTTTTCCAACCGAAACAGTGCGTGCATACAGGCCAGAGAGGGTGCAACGTCTTACTGATATCTGGGCTCATACAGCCAAGTTCTTTGTAATAATTGAATTAACATCTTTTACCCTCTAAAACCATGAAGTTTTACTTGGTTTGGTCCTCCCCTTCTAGGTGCTTCACTTTTTTTGTCAGGAAGAGTAGTTTCGTTTAAGCAAAGGAAACTAAGTCGTCATCATCATCATCATAATTTAAGACTGATTATGCCTTTCAGCGTCCAGTCTGGAGCATAGTCACCCTTATAAAATTCCTCCATGATCCCCTATTCAGTGGTACCTCTTCTGGTGTTAAGCCTATTACTTCAAAATCATTCTTAACCGAATCCAGGTACCTTCTCCTTGGTCTACCCCGACTCCTCCTACCCTCTACTGCTGAACCCATGAGTCTCTTGGGTAACCTTGCTTCTCCCATGCGTGTACCATGACCCCACCATCTAAGCCTGTTCGCCCTGACTGCTACATCTATAGAGTTCATTCCCAGTTTTTCTTTGATTTTCTCATTGTGCACACCCTCCTGTGTGCCCGCATCTCGTGGTCGTGCGGTAGCGTTCTCGCTTCCCACGCCCGGGTTCCCGGGTTCGATTCCCGGCGGGGTCAGGGATTTTCTCTGCCTCGTGATGGCTGGGTGTTGTGTGCTGTCCTTAGGTTAGTTAGGTTTAAGTAGTTCTAAGTTCTAGGGGACTGATGACCATAGCTGTTAAGTCCCATAGTGCTCAGAGCCATAGTGCTCAGAGCCACACCCTCCTGCCATTGTTCCCATCTACTAGTACCTGCAATCATCCTAGCTACTTTCATATCCGTAACCTCAACCTTGTTGATAAGGTAACCTGAATCCACCCAGCTTTCTCTCCCATACAACAAAATTGGTCGAAAGATTGAACGGTGCACAGATAACTTAGTCTTGGTACTGACTTCCTTCTTGAAGAAGAGAGTAGATCGTAGTTGAGCGCTCACTGCATTAGCTTTGCTACACCTCGCTACCAGTTCTTTCACTATGTTGCCATCCTGTGAGAATATGCATCCTAAGTACTTGAAACCGTCCACCTGTTCTAACTTTGTTCCTCCTATTTGGCACTCAATCCGTTTATATCTCTTTCCCACTGACATTACTTTCGTTTTGGAGATGCTAATCTTCATACCATAGTCCTTACATTTCTGATCTAGCTCTGAAATATTACTTTGCAAACTTTCAATCGAATCTGCCATCACAACTAAGTCATCCGCATATGCAAGACTGCTTATTTTGTGTTCACATATCTTAATCTCACCCAGTCAGTCTATTGTTTTCAACATATGATCCATAAATAATATGAACAACAGTGGAGACAGGTTGCAGCCTTGCCTTACCCTTGAAACTACTCTGAACCATGAACTCAATTTACCGTCAACTCTAACTGCTGCCTGACTATCCATGTAAAGACCTTTAATTGCTTGCAAAAGTTTGCCTCCTATTCCATAATCTCGTAGAACAGACAATAACTTCCTCCTAGGATCCCGGTCATATGCCTTTTCTAGATCTATAAAGCACAGATACAATTCCCTGTTCCACTCATAACACTTCTCCATTATTTGCCGTCAGCTAAAGATCTGGTCCTGACAACCTCTAAGAGGCCTAAACCCACACTGATTTTCATCCAATTCGTTCTCAGCTAATACGCGCACTTTCCTTTCAACAATACCTGAGAAGATTTTGCCCACAACGCTGATTAAAGAGATACCTCTGTGATTGTTACAATCTTTTCTGTTTCCAATGTTTACAGATTGGTGTGATTATTGCTTTTGTCCAGTCTGATGGAACCTGTCCCGACTCCCAGGCCAATTCAATTATCCTGTGTAACCATTTAAGACCTGACATTCCACTGTATTTGATGAGTTCCAACTTAATTTCATCCACCCCAGCTGCTTTATTGCACTGCAATCTATTGACCATTTTCTCTACTTCGTCAAATGTGGTCCTATTTCCATCATCATTCCTATCCCATTGTACCTCGAAATCTGAAATATTACTGATCGTATTTTCACCTACATTAAGCAACTCTTCAAAATATTCCCTCCATCTGCCCAAGGAATCCACAGGATTCACCAGCAGTTTTCCTGATCTGTCCAAAATACTTGTCATTTCCTTCTTACCTCCCTTTCGAAGACTGCTAATTACACTCCAGAATGGTTTTCCAGCAGCTTGACCCAAAGTCTCCAACCTGTTTCCAAAGTCTTCCCAAGATTTCTTCTTGGATGCTGCAATTATCTGTTTGGCTTTGTTTCTTTCTTCAACATAACTTTCTCTGTCTACCTGAGTTCTAGTGTGTAACCATTTTTGATACGCCTTCTTTTTCCTTTTACAGGCTGCCTTGACTGTGTCATTCCACCAAGCTGTTTGCTTCATCCTACCTTTACACACTACTGTTCCAAGACATTCTTTAGCCACTTCTAGTACTGTGTCTCTGTACCTTGTCCATTCCTTTTCCAATGACTGTAATTGACTACATTCAACTAACTGGTACCTTTCTGAGATCACTGTTATGTACTTGTGCCTGATTTCCTTATCCTGAAGTTTCTCCACTCTTATCCTCCTACATATTGACCTGACCTCCTGCACTTTCGGCCTCACAATCCTAATTTCACTGCAGATTAAACAATGATCAGTGTCATCAAAGAATCCCCTGAATACGCGTGGGTCCCTCGCAGCCTTCCTGAATTCCTGATCTGTTATTATATAGTCAATGACAGATCTGGTTCCCCTGCCTTCCCAAGTATACCGGTGAATGTTCTTATGTTTAAAAAAGGAGTTTGTGATTACTAAGCCCATACTGGCACAAAAATCCAAGAGTTGTTTCCCGTTCCTGTTGGCCTCCATATCCTCTCCAAATTTACCCATAACCTTTTCATACCCCTCTGTTCGATTTCCAATCCTGGCATTAAAATCACTTGTAGCAATAGCTGTAGACAGAGACTAGGGTTATCGCAGATGACTCCTGTGTCATTCACCTGTGAGACTGTCTCATAGCCAGCATTGTCAGTTGTCGCTAATTCGGTCCCCAAGGAATGGTACAGACGTATAGTGGTGAAGTAGTGATGTACGAACTAAGTCTGTCTCATTATTCGGCCGCTAACAGATACTTGCGTATATTTTGTGTAGGCAGTGTTGAACAACTTTCAGAAAGGTTTTTATTTTGACTATCCATTTCAGTCACACTTTCACCATCCCCAGTCATAAAAAGTATTTTTAACTGTGTATTGCACAATTTCAGTAACTTATAATTCTTGAAACGCCCACTTTTGCTGTAGAACGTGATATCACAAACATGTACAGTATTTCTGTCTTGCAATGTAGACGTTAACGCATCTTCGATAACCCTAGTCTCTGTCTACAGCTATTGCTATGAGTTGGGTATATCAGAAAATTCGCAACATTGTTGGCTGTAAGTTAACGAAAACCTCCCTTCGATGCACTTATTTCTTCTAGAAGTATTTTCTGTGGCCTGCATTAGCGACTTCACCCTATATAGTCCCATTTGAGAATGCCTCGCCCTAATCATCTTTCGCTGGAAAATGGAAATTTGTGGTAAGGTCTTATGGGACCAAACTGCTGAGGACATCGGTCCCTAAGCTTACATACTACTTGATCTAACTTAAACAACACACACACCCATACCCGAGGGAGGATTCGAACCTCCGACGGGGGAAGCCGCGCGGACCGTGACAAGTAAGACGCCTCAGACCGCTCGGCTACCCCGCGCGGCACCTTTCACTGGGCTCCGGTTGACTGTTCGAAACTGCTCCGCTATCCTGACTCCTGTGTCATTCACCTATGAGACTGCCTCAGAGCCAGCATTGTCAGTGGTCGCTTATTCGGTCCCCAAGGAATGGTACAGAAGTATAGTGGTGAAGTAGTGATGTACGAACACAACGTATTACCTGAATACACGGGTGACATAGCACAAGCAGACCGTCGAGGAATGTACATGTGCGCGGCTTCACTCTTGCACTTCTCACTACGCAAGCCCGAGCATTCCTTAATACACAGCTGTGGACCAATTTCTTGGCCTCCATGCTGATCATTCTCAACAACAAAATGGACTTCTGTCTTCGAGGTTATGTCGAGTTCACGATTTAAGCAGAACGCTTTACTATGTAGTGTTATCGGCGCGTGTGAGGGAGTAATGTATTCGGATATATTCTAAACTCTTCACTAACCAAGTTTATTTGAGTCAATGCCGACAAATTGTTTAGTGGTTGTACCGATTTCGACAGTCCAATCATTATCAATGGGCCACAGGTATTGCTTGGTAGGCTGCTGTGTCCAAACGTGATAGGGATCAAAACTTCCTTGCGGCTCCTAGCAACTTTTGACGCAGCCATCGGCCAAGCAATCTTTATGGACCGTTGCGGTGGCGAACTGATGCCAGTATGAAGCGAATGTGTGAGTGTGTTTGTGCGTGCGCGCGCGTGTGTGTGTGTGTGTGTGTGTGTGTGTGTGTGTGTGTGTGTGTATGAGTGAGTGAGTGAGGGTGGGAAGGAGACTGAGGGAGGGGGGCGGGAGGGAGAGAGAGATAGAGAGAGAGAGAGAGAGAGAGAGGTAAGTTTGTTGATGATAGAGCTGTGGCATGTGAACAGTTATTAAACTGACATTTTATGGGTGAAAGTCTGATTCAAAGTAAACAATTATGGACTCGTGTTAACGTATACTTTTCTTAGTTCTTATTTAAGGAATCTAATCCCAAAGCATTACACAATATTTTCTATATGTCCTATATAGTGCTACATAAAGGCACTTAAAATTCAGTGGTTACGTGAATGTCTGAGTATGAAAACTAGTATTAGAGGAAATGAATCTGTGTGAAACCGATTAGAAGAACCGATAGAGTGAAGTAAAACTGGTACACATAACGTGACACAGAAGAGCCAGGAAGATTAGACAGCGACAGGACATGGAAAAGTTACAGTATATAGCAGATCAAAGATTATTGTGAGCCTGAAAAATGGCTGAGAGTCTCAAACCAATCAAAGGACTTTTGGGCAGAATGAAGCTATTGCAGGAACTGAGCTCAAACCAGAGCACTCACCATTTGTGCGTACGTTTACACATTGGTATGCAAATCTTCAGTACAAAATTAACTTTCATATGACGTGTGAAACGCGTACGTTTCATATGTATTCATTACCAGCGATGGCGAGGCATGACAGAATCTCTGACCAGAGAGTTATTTATCGTGGCTAGTCTGCGCTTGACCGCGAGAGACGACAGTGCTAGTGTGTGGCGAGTCGGCAGAGGGAGTAGACAGTTGCGAGTTGTACTCAGTCGGTGCTAGTCTGCGGGAGTCGGCATGCGTCGACGGCGTGCTGTTCTTCCGAATCTGGTCAGGATTGTGGTGGACGATGTGTATTATTGTAGAAGGTAATGAAGCAGCATTGCGCTCAGCTAATAATGTATGGTAATTGTAATTAATTTGTTCAAGAAATGCCCCAATAATAATTTTTTATAAAGTAAATCTTTTAAAGAAAAGTAATCATTTCAATTTAAAGAATTTTTCCACTCTTTTGAAGAAAAAGCATTCATTTCAATTCAAAGAATATATCCTATGCATTTCCTCTAAGAATCAGAATTAAATATACGCCAGCATTGCACGAAGCTGTGCCAAAAGAAAAATAAGAGCAGATATAGATGCAGTTTTACTGAGGTAAGAATTTATCTGGTTTAATTATTTCACAGGGCCGAAGGTCAGCGTTGGTGCCCTTATAAAATTTATCAGGTTTAATTATTGCTGTTGAGTTGTTACATTCAGTTCATGGTTCATTATTTAATTGATATTACTGTGGTTTATGGTCAATTTTCATTTATCAATTTTGTGGGAAGTTCACGCATGGTTCCATTTCAATTTAACGATATTTGGCACCATTTCCATTTACATTTGTTATTGACATATTTTCACGGTGAGGTTACACGTGTCACTGCCAACTAACATAGCTCGGTGAAACTTGGGCCATACATACAAATATAGTACAGTACTGAAGGTTGACTCAAAGAATAAGACAAACAGAAATGACACTTTTGTTGAAAGACACGAATTTCATTGAAACCACCGCTGTTAATGATTGTCTACTGGACATTTCAAAAGCCGATACACTGATCTTAATAGGCTGTATAATCACCACGGACGGCAATGTATGCTCTGCAATGTGCTGCCATGCTGGCCACAAGGTTGGCAAGGATTTGTTTTGGTAGGACAAGGATTCACAGCACACGTGCTTCGCGAGCAGACGATGATTGCAGGCTTGCGAGCAGCGACCTCTGGAAATCGATCCTGAAGGAAATACTTGGAGAAATCTATTCAGTCTTTATAGTGCCTGTCACATTACAGATCAAGTACTTCAAGCTGCAGAACATGGCGGACTTTTCGATTCATTTTCGCAAACATCCTGAATTTTTCCCAACGTGGATGGTGTTCTGTCTGTACGCACAGCAACTAATGTATTCCACTACAAATCTACATTTTCTACACTTTCTGTAATCCTGCTAAGAATGTTTCAGGCAGTTGTGTGTTTGCCACATCTACACATCCATAGAGCGCTAAAGAATATGCAACAAACTCTTTACAAAGATTTTGCAAGATAGCTCTGAACGTCGTTTGCAGTAACCTGTGTGGGACGTATGATTTCATGTTTGATAACGGCATCAGGTAGTGAAGGGAGACGAAAATTTAATAGTCATGGGTGACTGGAATTCGTCAGTAGGAAAAGGGAGAGAAGGAAACATAGTAGGTGAATATGGATTGGGGGGAAGGAATGAAAGAGGAAGCCGCCTTGTAGAATTTTGCACAGAGCATAACTTAATCATAGCTAACACTTGGTTCAAGAATCATGAAAGGAGGCTGTATACATGGAAGAAGCCTGGAGATACTGACAGGTTTCAGATAGATTATATAATGGTAATACAGAGATTTAGGAACCAGGTTTTAAATTGTAAGACATTTCCTTGGGCAGATGTAGATTCCGACCACAATCTATTGGTTATGAACTGCAGATTGAAACTGAAGAAACTGCAAAAAGGTGGGAATTTAAGGAGATGGGACCTGGATAAACTGAAAGAACCAGAGGTTGTAGAGAGTTTCAGGGAGAGCATTAGGGAACAAGTGACAGGAATGGGGGAAAGAAATACAGTAGAAGAAGAATGGGTAGCTCTGAGGGATGAAGTGGTGAAGGCAGCAGAGGATCAAGTAGGTAAAAAGACGCGGGCTAATAGAAATCCTTGGGTAACAGAAGAAATATTGAATTTAATTGATGAAAGGAGAAAATATAAAAATGCAGTAAATGAAGCAGGCGAAAAGGAATACAAACGTCTCAAAAATGAAATCGACAGGAAGTGCAAAATGGCTAAGCAGGGATGGCTAGAGGACAAATGTAAGGATGTAGAGGCTTGTCTCACTAGGGGTAAGATAGATACTGCCTACAGGAAAATTAAAGAGACATTTGGAGAAAAGAGAACCACTTGTATGAATATCAAGAGCTCAGATGGCAACCCAGTTCTAAGCAAAGAAGGGAAAGCAGAAAGGTGGAAGGAGTATATAGAGGGTTTATACAAGGGCGATGTACTTGAGGACAATATTATGGAAATGGAAGAGGATGTAGATGAAGACGAAATGGGAGATAAGATACTGCGTGAAGAGTTTGACAGAGCACTGAAAGAGCTGAGTCAAAACAAGGCCCCGGGAGTAGACAACTTTCCATTAGAACTACTGATGGCCTCGGGAGAGCCAGTCATGACAAAACTCTACCATCTGGTGAGCACGATGTATGAGACAGGCGAAATACCCTCAGACTTCAAGAAGAATATAATAATTCCAATCCCAAAGAAAGCAAGTGTGGACAGATGTGAAAATTACCGAACAATCAGTTTAATAAGTCACAGCTGCAAAATACTAACGCGCATTCTTTACAGACGAATGGAAAAACTGGTAGAAGCCGACCTCGGGGATGATCAGTTTGGATTCCGTAGAAATGTTGGAACACGTGAGGCAATACTGACCTTACGACTTATCTTGGAAGAAAGATTAAGAAAAGGCAAACCTACGTTTCTAGCATTTGTAGACTTAGAGAAAGCTTTTGACAATGTTGACTGGAATACTCTCTTTCAAATTCTGAAGGTGGCAGGGGTAAAATACAGGGAGCGAAAGGCTATTTACAATTTGTACAGAAACCAGATGGCAGTTATAAGAGTCGAGGGGCATGAAAGGGAAGCAGTGGTTGGGAAAGGAGTGAGACAGGGTTGTAGCCTCTCCCCGATGTTATTCAATCTGTATATTGAGCAAGCAGTAAAGGAAACAAAAGAAAAATTCGGAGTAGGTATTAAAATTCATGGAGAAGAAGTAAAAACTTTGAGGTTCGCCGATGACATTGTAATTCTGTCAGAGACAGCAAAGGACTTGGAAGAGCAGTTGAACGGAATGGACAGTGTCTTGAAAGGAGGATATAAGATGAACATCAACAAAAGCAAAACGAGGATAATGGAATGTAGTCAAATTAAGTCGGGTGATGCTGAGGGAATTAGATTAGGAAATGAGACACTTAAAGTAGTAAAGGAGTTTTGCTATTTAGGGAGTAAAATAACCGATGATGGTCGAAGTAGAGAGGATATAAAATGTAGACTGGCAATGGCAAGGAAAGCGTTTCTCAAGAAAAGAAATTTGTTAACATCGAATATAGATTTAGGTGTCAGGAAGTCGTTTCTGAAAGTATTTGTATGGAGTGTAGCCATGTATGGAAGTGAGACATGGACGATAACTAGTTTGGACAAGAAGAGAATAGAAGCTTTCGAAATGTGGTGCTACAGAAGAATGCTGAAGATAAGGTGGGTAGATCACGTAACTAATGAGGAGGTATTGAATAGGATTGGGGAGAAGAGAAGTTTGTGGCACAACTTGACTAGAAGAAGGGATCGGTTGGTAGGACATGTTCTGAGGCATCGAGGGATCACAAATTTAGCATTGGAGGGCAGCGTGGAGGGTAAAAATCGTAGAGGGAGACCAAGAGATCAATACACTAAGCAGATTCAGAAGGATGTAGGTTGCAGTAGGTACTGGGAGATGAAGAAGCTTGCACAGGATAGGGTAGCATGGAGAGCTGCATCAAACCAGTCTCAGGACTGAAGACCACAACAACAACAACGGCATCATGCGAAATGGTTCTACCTAAAGTAGGGAAAAATGTTGATCTCAGCTAACAAGAATTCTTTTTCTAAATCACGACCTTTGTAAGGGCACAAGGAGTCATCCGAACGGCACGCTCTTTTTTTTCCCTTCTTCTTCTTCCTCTTTATATAGTCTCCTACACGTTTTGCCTTTCCGTATACTTTAACGTCGTAAGACATGTGATGCCTTGGTAAACTGAACTTCCTGAAAGTATCCAACGTATTACGCTAAGCAAAACATTATTTGAACCCATAATTCGTTACATAAAATGATAAGATCCCTCGCACTGCGGACTGAACTACGAAGACATTGTCGTTACTACACAATGCCGATTCGCCATCGCTGTCAAAACTGAGCAACGCCTGTTTCACAGTTGGAGCTTCTCACGTGTAGTCGCGACGACACGATGCGTGCGCATTTCCCTCAATCCCCACCATACTGTAACTGTTCTGCTCTCGAGAAAGAGAGTGTGTAGGCGCGAGTAGTCATGGTCAAAGTCAGCGTGTTGTTAAGCGCTGGGGTAGGACGCGAGATACCTCAGATGACAACTGTTGGATAGCCATTGGTGCATATAGACGTGCTACAGTACGTCTCGCCAACGCATGGTATACATGCTGTATGGGACTGAAGTAAGGGAAACTGACAGGCCAGTCCATTCGCCGAATATCTGCTTGTTCTAATAGCTCTTCCACCTGCGCAGTTCGATGCAGTCGGGCACTGTCGTCCAATAAAAATGAAGTCAGGGCCGAATGCATCCCTGAAAACACGTACATGGGTAAGGAATACAATATCACGATGGGCGTGACCGGTGAGTACACCGTCTTCAAAGATCTGGAAGTCGGTACGCCCTTGCAACATTATGCCTCCCCACATCAAACAGCTAGACCACCTAAACGATCATGTTCGACAAAGCTGGACATACCTTCATACGGCGAGCGGTGGGAACACATAAAGCACACAGAAAAATTGTATAACATGATCGCTTCGCTGATTCAGATGTTAAGGCGTGGAAAGGCATAATATTGCATGGGCGCACTCACCTCCGAATATCTGAACACGGCAGACTCACCAGCCAACTCTACTGTGACAGTGTAGACTTACTCCTTTTCCGTGTGCTTCTTCTGAGTGGTGCATTCGGCCCTGACTTCATTTTTATGGATCACAATGCTCGACCACATCGAACCGCGCAGGTGCAGGAGTTCTTGGAACGAGAGGATATTCAGTAAATGGACTGTCCTGCTTGTTTCCCTGACTTAAATCCCGTGGAGTAGTTGCATATGGGGAGACATATTGCCGCACGTTCACATGCACCAGGACCATCCAGCATTTGTCGACCTGGCTGGTGGAGATATGGAATGCTCTACCACGAGAACTCCTTACCCACCATGTGGCCAGCGCGAGATCACGTTGCAGACCACGTACTGTCGCCGGTGATGGTAACACACACTATTAAGAACCATTTGCCGCCGTTTATAATGTCCAGGTTGGCATCATGAATCGCGGTGACTTTATGTAATTATTTTCATTGACTAAAAGTATCATTTCTGTTCGTCTCATTGCGTATTCCTTTCAGTTACCTTCTACTGTTGCAGTTCTTTATACGTACGGTCCAAGTTTAGTCGAGCTATGTTCCTTCGTAGTGAAAAATCAAGGGAAAGTTTCTTTCGTCCTTGACCTATTAGATGGTGTCGGAAGTTCCATGCGGCTTTTCGCGGATGATGCTGTAGTATACAGAGAATTTGCAGCATTAGAAAATTGCAGCGAAATTCAGGAAGATCTGCAGCGGATAGGCACTTGGTGCAGGGAGTAGCAACTGACCCTTAACATAGACAAATGTATTGCGAATACATAGAAAGAAGGCTCCTTTATTGTATGATTATATGGTAGCGGAACAAACACTGGTAGCAGTTACTTCTGTAAAATATCTGGGAGTATGCGTACGGAACGATTTGAAGTGGAATGATCATATAAAATTAATTGTTGGTAAGGCGGGTGCCAGGTTGAGATTCATTGGGAGAGTCCTTAGAAAATGTAGTCTTTCAACAAAGGAGGTGGCTTACAAAACACTCGTTCGGCCTATACTTGAGTATTGCTCATCAGTGTGGGATCCGTACCAGGTCGGGTTGACAGAGGAGGTAGAAAAGATCCAAAGAAGAGCGGCGCGTTTCGTCACAGGATTATTGGTAAGCGTGATAGCGCTACGGAGATGTTTAGCAAACTCAAGTGGCAGACTCTGCAAGAGAGGCGCTCTGCATCGCTGTGTAGCTTGCTGTCCAGGTTTCGAGAGGGATGAGGTATCGAATATATTGCTTCTCCCTACTTATACCTCCCGAGGAGATCACGAATGTAAAATTAGAGAGATTCGAGCGCGCACGGAGGCTTTCCGGCAGTCGTTCTTCCCGTGAACCACACGCGACTGGAACAGGAAAGGGAGGGAATGGCAGTGGCACGTAAAGTGCCCTCCGCCACACACCGTTGGGTGGCTTGTGGCGTATAAATGTAAATGTAGATGTAGATGTCTGCACAGCAGTGTGGGATCCGTACCATGTCGGGTTGACAGAGGAGGTAGAAAAGATCCAAAGAAGAGCGGCGCGTTTCGTCACAGTTGTAAGTTAAGTCGTGAAATCTGTCACTGACCAAGTCCAGCGTCGGTCGTCATGACATTGTCGGAAAACATCGATTTTTGCTATCCGCGAGGGACATGGAGAGAGGAGAAAGGGAGAGGAACAAGACGACAAGGAAAGGCAGCTTGGAACCGAACGCCTAGTCCCGTAGCGGCGTCGCGAGGGCGCGTAGATCTCCTTGAGGCGTATGCAAGAAGCGCCACCTGTCGTGTGGCCTTGTCGTTCACGCTGGAGTCGTGCGACCTACAACTTTACAGTAACGGCGCTTCGTCTTCAAATCCAGCATCTCATTTAGTACCGAAGCTACTTGATAAACTTCCCGACCATGCGAGATTTAATATTACCGTTATCGAGATGACAATGTTATTGATAGTGTTACCAGACTCACACACACACACGCACACACACACACACACACACACACACACACACACACACACACACACACACGTACACAAACACAAACAAACACGCACGCACAAACAAAAATATCTGAATGTCACCGTGTTGGTATACTTTCATTGACTCCTCAGTCTTCCGACTGGTCTGACATGGTCACGAAATCCTCTCCCGCGCTAACCTCTTCATCTCAGTGTACCACCCGTACCCAGTTATTTGTTGGATATACTCCAGTCTCTGAAAGCAAGGGGAAACTATAGACAAAAATTTTCCCGAGAGCATGCAGCTTTACTGTGTGGTTAAATGATGATGGTATCCACTCGGGTAAAATGTTCCGGAGGTAAAAATAATCCTCCACTCGGATCTCCGGGCGGGGACTACTTAGGAGGATATCGTTATCAGGAGAAGCAAAACTGGCGTTCCGCGGATCGGAGCATGGACTGTCAGATCCCTTAACTGTGCACGTAGGTTAGCAAAATTCAACAGGAAAATGGATAGGTTAAAATTAGATATATTGAGAACTATCGAAGTTCGGTGGCAGGAGGAACACGACTTTTGGTCAGGTGAATACGGAATTATAAATACAAAATCAAATAGGGGTAATGCAAGAGTAGGTTTAAACGACTTTTGGTCAGGTGAATACGGAATTATAAATACAGAATCAAATAGGGGTAATGCAGGAGTAGGTTTAATAATGAATAAAAAAATAGGAATGCTGGTAAGACACTATGAACAGCATAGTGAAGACATTATTGCAGCCAAGATAGACACGAAGCTCACGCCCATCACAATAGTACAAAGTTATATGCTAACTAGCTCCGCAGCCGATGAAGAGACTGAAGAAATATATGATGAGATAAAAGAAATTATTCAAATAATTAAGAGAGATGAATATTTAATAGTCTTGTGGGACTGGAATTCGATAGTAGGAAAAGGAAGAGAAGGAAAAAGTGTAAGTGAATATGGACTGGGGGAAAGGAATGAAAGAGGAAGCCGCCTGGTAGGATTTTGCACAGAGCATAATTTAATCATTGCTAATACTTGCTTTAAGAATCACGAAAGAAGGCTCTATAAGTGGAAGCTACCTGGAGACACTGGTAGGGTTTAGATTGATTATATGATTGTAAGACAGACTTCGGAACCAGATTTTAAATTGTAGGACATATCCAGGGGCAAATGTGCTCTCTGATCACAGTTTATTGGTTATGAACCGCAGATTAAAACTAAAGAAATTGCAAAAAGATAGGAAATTTAAGAGATGAGATCTGGATAAACTGAAAGATCCCGAGGTTGTAGAGATTTCAGAGGGAGTATTAGGAACGACTGACAAGAACAGGGGAGAGGAATATAGAAGAAAAAGAATGGGTAGCTTTGAGAGATGAAGTATTGAAGGCAGCAGAGAGTCAAACAGGTAAAAAGACAAGGTGTTGTAGAAATGCGTGGGTAGGACAAGAGATATTGAATTTAACTGTCGAAAGAAGAAAACGTAAAAATGCACTAAATGAAGAGGGCGAAAGGTAATACATATGTCTAAAAACGAGATTGACAGGAAGTGCAAAATGGGTATGCAGGAATGTTTAGAGGGCAAATGTAAAGATTTAAATGGATATATCACTAGCGGAAAGATAGATACCACCTATAAGAAATTTAAAGAGTCATTTGGAGAAAAGACAAGCAGCTGTACGAATATCAGGAGCTCAAATGGAAAACCAGCGCTAAGCAAAGAATGGAAAAGTGAGAAATGGAAGGAGCATATAGAGGGTCTATAGAAGGAATACGTACTTGAAGGTAATCTTATAGAAAGAGAAGTGGACGTAGATGAAGATGAAATGGGAGATATGATACTGCGGGAAGAATTTGACATATTACTGAAACAAGACTCCGTGAGTAGACAACATTCCGTCAGAACTGCTGATAGCCTTGGGAGAGGAGCCACGTGAAAACTCTTCCATTTGGTGCGTAAGATGTATGAGACAGGCGAAATACTCTCAGACTTCAAGAGAGTATAAATTTCCAATTCCAAAGAAAACAGAGAGTGACAGGTGTGAATATTATCGAACCATGAGTTTAATAAATTATGGCTGCAAAGTACTAACACGAATTCTTTACAGAAGAGTGGAAATACTGGTAGAAGCCGACCTCGGGTATAACCAGTTTGGATTCCGGAGAAATATAGGAACATGTGAGGTAATACTGATCTACAACTTCTCATAGAAGATAGGTAAAGGGCAGGCAAACCTACGTTAATAGCTTTTGTATACTTAGAGAAAACTTTTGATAATGTTGACTGGAATAGTCTCTTTGAAGTTCTGAGGGTAGCAGAGTTCAAATACAGGGAGCGAAAGCCTATTTACAAGTTATACGGAAACCAGACGGCAGTTATAACAGTCGAATGGCATAAAAGGGATGCAGTGGTTGAGAATGGAATGAGACAGGGTTGTATCCTATCGTCTGCGTTATTCAATCTGTACAATGAGTGAGCAATAAAGGAAGCAAAAGAAAAATTTGGAGGAGGAATTAAAGTTCAGGGATAAGAAATAAAAACTTTGAGGTTTGCTGATGACATCGTAATTGTGTCAGAGACAGTAAAGGGTTTGGAAGAGCTGTTGAACGGAATGGACAGTATCTTGAAAGGAATATAGAAGACGAAAATCAACAAAAGCAAAACAAGGATAATGGAATGTAGTCGAATTAAAACAGCTGATGCAGAGGGAATTAGATTAGGAAACGAGCGAGGCACTTAAAATAGTAGAAGAGGTTTGACATTTGGGCAGCAAAATAACTGATGATGGCCGAAGTAGAGAAGATATAATATGTCGACTAGCAATAACAAGAAAAGGTTTCTGAAAAAGAGAAATTTGTTAACGTCGAGTGTAGATTTAACTGTCAGGAAGCTTTTCCTGGAAGTATTTGTATGGAATGTAGCCATGTGTGGAAGTGAAACATGGACGATAAATAGTTTAGACAAAAGCAGAAGAGAAGATTTTGAAATGCAGTGCTACAGGAGAATGCTAAAAAGTAGATGAGTAGATCGCATAAGTAATGAGTTAGTCCTGAATTGATCTGGGGAGTGAAGAAATTTGTGGAACAACGTGACTAGAACAAGGGATTTGTTGGTATGACACGTTCTGAGACATCAAGGGTTCACGAATTTAATACTGGCGTGAAGTGTGGGGAGTAAAAATCATAGAGGGAGACCAATAGAGGAACACAGTAAGCAGATTCAGGAGGACGTAGGTTGCTGTAGTTATTCGGAGATGAGGAAGCTTGCACAGGACAGAGTATCGTAGAGAGCTACATCAAACCAGATTTCTGACTGAAGACCACAACAACGACAACATTCCAGTCTCTGTCCTCCGCTACTATTATTATTTTCTACAGATCCTTGTATTTCCGCAGAAGTTATTTCGTGACGACATAAAACATATGCTATCATCCTCTCCGTTCTTCGTGTCCCAATTTTCTCCTCGCCGATTCTGTGGAGCGCCTCATAGTTTATCAGTCTGTCTAATTTTCAACGTCATTCTATAGCACCACATATCAAACCCTTCTTTTCCGGTTTTTTCACAGTCCATGATCCACTCTCATACAAAGCTGTGCTTCAAATGTCATTCTCCGAAATTTCTTCTTCAAATTAATGCCGACATTTGATGCTAGAATATTCTTTTTGCAAGGAATGCCATCTTTGTCTGTGTTCGTCTGCTTCTTATATCCTCCTACTCTCGTTCGTCATGTGCTACGTTGCTTCCAAGACACTAGAATTCCTTCGCGTCTCTACTTCGGAGTCTCCAATTCTAATAATAGATTTATAGCTAATCTTATTTCTGCTTATCCTATTTACTGTCGTCCTTTTAATCCGTAGTCTGTTCGTTCCATTCAACAGGTCACGTAATTGTTCTTCACTTCCGCTGGGAGTAGTAAAGTCATTTGCGAAACTTATCATTGATTTTATTTCATCCCGAATTTTAATCCCACTCATGAACCATTCTTTTATTTCCGTCATTGGTTCATCGACATTATTAACATTAGGGTGAAATACTATATTTGTATCCCTTAGCTTCTAATTCCAGTATTTCGTTCTTGATCTTCCGTTCTTATCGTTCCCTCTCAGTTCTTATACTGTTGCGTATTCCCCGTCTTTCCCCACAGATTACAGAATTATTTTCTGAGAATTTTCAACATCTTGCAATAGACATTTGAAGAAATCGTTTGAATGTAGATAGACTGCTTGCAATCGTAGACTGACAAAACCGATTGGAGAACGCAACAGATGTACACACATATACACCAGATCAATCCGGTATACTCTGACATTATGACCAATCAAATGAAACGTTCGTCCAGACAACATTCGACTATGAATAAAGCACACATACCACTGCAGGTATCATTTGTATATACTTCGATCGTCAAAATACACTACACATTGAGCAACAATGTGCTTTTAAGTCTTCCGAAGTAAGAGTGATTTCAGGTGTGCCGCAGTGGAGTGTCGTAGGACTGTTGCTATTCACAGTATACATAAATGACCTTGTGGATAACATCAGAAGTTCACTGAGGCTTTTTGCGGATGATGCTGTAGTATATCGAGAGGTTGTAACAATGGAAAATTGTACTGAGGGATCTCCAACGAATTGATGCATGGTGCAGGAAATGGCAATTGAATCTCAATGTAGACATGTGTAATGTGCTGCGAATACATAGAAAGAAAGATCCTTTATCATTTAGCTAGAATATAGCAGGTCAGCAACTGGAAGCAGTTAATTCCATAAAATATCTGAGAGTAGGCATTAGGAGTGATTTAAAATGGAATGACCATATAAAATTAATAGTCGGTAAAGCAGATGCCAGACTGAATTCATTGGAGGAATCCTAAGGAAATGCAATCCGAAAACAAAGGAAGTAGGTTACAGTACATTTGTTCGCCCCCTGCTTGAATACTGCTCAGCAGTGTGGTATCCGTACCAGATAGGGTTGATAGAAGAGGTAGAGAAGATCCAACGGAGAGCAGCGCGGTTCGTTACAGGATCATTTAGTAATCGCGAAAGCGTTACGGAGATGATAGATAGACTCCAGTGGAAGACTCTGCAGGAGAGACGCTCAGTAGTTCTGTTCGGGCTTTTGTTGAAGTTTCGAGAACATACCTTCACCGAGGAGTCAGGCAGTATATTGCTCCCTCCTACGTATATCTGGCGAAGAGACCATGAGGATAAAATGAGAGAGATTAAAGCCCACACAGAGGCATACCGACAATCTTTCTTTCCATGAACAATACGAGACTGGAATAGAAGGGAGAAACAATAGAGACACTCAAGGTATCCTCCACCACACACCGTCAGGTGACTTGCGGAGTATAGATGTAGATGTAGATGTAGGCTCTTTCGTACTAGAAATCTCATGTTCCCCCGCCGTATCAGTACCTTTCTGTAATAGTGATAGGATTGTGGACTGTTCCACAAGCGTCCCAGATGATCAGTGGCAACAATCACAGTACAATCTAAACCCCAACTCATCCGTGGATATGTCACTGCCCCCCCTCCCCCCCCCCCCCCCCAATTGCTTCTGGAACCACACACTGTGTGGGAGTCGTCACATTTTTGTGAGGAGAATGAAAGATGGCCGAGCAACGTGTGACGTAGAAGCTGTCGCGAAATCTCTCTCTACCACAGGTGCTCCCAATACTAGCTAAAGTTTTCTGTTCGAGGTATTGGTGATATATGGCTCAAGTTTATCAGTTTCACTTCCCTATAGATGCCACTGACAATTATTTCTGTAACACTCATTTGTTCAAAGGTACCTGCTAGTTCCACGGAGTCAGAGTTACCAGTCAAACCTCGATTGTTTGAAGAACTGAACACCTATGTGTAAATGAGCTGCAAACGTCTGATTACTTTACAGATGACTTAACGTAGTAAATATTTGACTTTAAAGCTGTAGAAAGGTTTGAACTTCTGCTTAAAGTTTGCTGGAAGTCGCTAAGTGCTTTCGCTACGAAACACTGCATGAATATGTGCACTTGATTTGAAGCAATAGCTAGTTTTTTATGGCTCTCAGTGTTTATAAAGTCATATCTCCTGAAGTATGTGTCATATGATGATACCTCCTAAGATTTAGTCGGACTTCCTTTTGTCCGGCGTAGTGCACCATCGCGAGGTGGCACGGACTCAAAAAGTCATTGGAAGTCCCCTGCAGGAACCGAGCCATGCTGCCTCTGTGGCCTCCATAATTGCGAACATGTTGCCGGTGCAGGGTTTTGTGCACTAATTTATCTCTCGATTATTCCCATAAATGTTCGCTGGGATTCACGTCTGGCGATGTGCGTGGCCAAATCATTCGCTCAAATTGTCCAAAATATTTTCCAAACCAATCGGGAACTATTGTGGCCTGGTGAGATGGCGCATTTTCATCTATAAAAATTCTATTGTTATTTGGAAACATCAAGTCCATGAATAGCAGAAAATGGTCTCCAAATAGCCGTACATAGCCGAGGACCAAGTCCATTTCATGTAAACACAGCCTACACCTTTATGGAGCCACCACCTGCTTGTAAACTGCCGAGTTGACATCCTGGTCCACGTCTTGGTGAGGTCTGTGCCACCCTAGAACCCCACCGCTAGCTCTTACCAACTGAAATCGGGACTCATCTGAGCCACGGCTTTCCAGTCGTCTAGATTCTAACGGATGGTCACGGGCACAGGAGACGCGCTGCTGGCGATGTCGTTCTGTTAGTTAGTTAGTTGGTTGCGTGTTCTATTGAGCCGTACTGTAGCCGTTATGATGTGGAACGTGTCAAGTGCACGAGCAATGCACATATGAAACAAGATTTTTTAATATACATTACAATACAGAGTTAAAGATTAATATTTCTAGTATTTACCCCATTCCCTTAAAAGGCACAAAATGCATATACTATATTTATACATTTATTTATTCCTATTCAAGAATTCGTCTATGGTATAGAAGGAGTTGTCAAGGAGATATGATTTCAAATTATTTTTGACGCTATTACTGCTGTCTGTCAGACATTTTATTTCATCTTGTCGAAAATTTTTATAGCAGCATATTTTACACCCTTCTGTGCCAAAGACAGGGTGAGTAAAGGATAGTGTAAGTCTTTCTTTTTTCTGGTATTATAGTCATGAATGTCACTGTTGTTTTTAAACTGGTCCATGTTGTTGATAATAAATTTCATTAGTGAGTAAATGTACTGTGAGGCTGTTGTAAGAATTCCCAATCTTTTAAAAAGATGCCTACAAGATGTGCGACTATGAACCCCAAGCATTATTCTAACCACTTTCTTTTGAGCAGTGAATACTTTTTGTCTAAATGTTGAGTTACCCCAAATATTATTCCGTATGATATCAGAGAGTGAAAGTATGCAAAGTATGTTAGCTTACTAATTTCTATATCCTCAAAATTGGCAATTATTCTAATTGCAAAAGTTGCTGAACCTAGTCGCTTTAGAAAATAAAAAATATGAATTTTCCAATTAAGATTCTCATCTATATGTACACCCAAAAACTTAGTATGCTGTACCCTGTCTACTGACTTCTGTTGATGTGTTATATCTATTGAAGGAACTGTACTTTTTGCAGCAGAAAATTGGATGTACTGCCTTTTTTCAAAGTTTAGAGCAAGCCCATTTGCAGAAAACCAATTAATGACTTTTCCAAAGACCTTAGCAAAGGCACTTGCGCCTGTTGTCTACTACGGCAGCCTATTAACGCCAAGTTCCGTTGCACTGTCCTAACGGATACGTGCGTCATACTTCACACATTGATTTGTGCGGTTATTTGTTACTTGTCTGTTAGCACTGTCAAGTATACGCAAACGCCGCTGCTCTCGGCTGTCGATCACTGGGTTGTCCGTGGTGAGAGACAGTGCCTGATATTTGGTGTTCTCGATACACTCTACACACTGTGGATTTCGGAATATTGAATTCCCTAACAATTTTCGAAATGGAATGTACTGTGCGTCTAGCTCCAACTACCATTGCACGTTGAATGTGTGTGTTAATTCCCGTCGTGGGGCCATAATCATGCCAGAAACCTGTACACGTGAATCACCTGAATACAAATGGCAGCTCCACAAATGCCCTGTCGTTTTATATCTTGTGTACGTGATAATACAGCCATCTGTATATGCGCATAAAACTACTCCATGAATCTTGTCAACTCAGTGTAATTGAATATACTTAAGGCGTCTAAGCCACACCAGTGCGACTTGTGTTTCTTATTCCAGAGTTTATAGCTTCTAAGTCAAAACAGACTCATTACAGGTCGCACAGGCTCATAAAATAGCTTATGCTGCGCACGCTGCACCCATGAATGGAATGAGTAGTAAGTTAAATGTTACTTGCCGTTTTCAACTTAAGACTATTTTTCTTTTGCTTGCTTCATGTCTGCAACATATCTTGCAATTTGCCTGAGTAACTTTTCCAAGTAATTGCCCAGTTCACTGGTGTTGATATAATTTCCATTCTTTTAGGTACTGTAAATGTTGCTTATTTTCTTCTGGTGTACTATTTTAATCTGATGAAATGCAATTGTGACTGAAAACGTTTATATTTAAAATGATGAATGATAAATTACCTTTTGTTTTTCGTCCGTGTTTTATTAAATCACGAACTAATGAGACAATTGGTACTGTTTATTTCAAACATTTTCTTTATTGAATAATGAAGCAACTCTCAGTGCATCGCGAGGACTACTTACGACTGCTCCTCATAAAACACAGCTAACTATCCACATCGAGTGTAGACACTTGTTACAAACACGTTTCCTCTGCACCACTTCTCTGCCTGTTACACACACACACACCCACCCACCCACCCACCCACCCACCCACCCACACACACACACACACACACACACACACACACACCACCCCTCGGTTTAAATAAAATCAACCACCTATAGTCTATAACTCACTTGATTGCTGGCTCCTCACTTTTGAAACGACTGAAATTGGGCGACTGCAGGCTGCCATACTTTTTGTGTCCACTTTCGCTAATAGCAACATAATAACAATAATGATTATACTGACTGCACTGAGATAGGGAGCAGGGGGTGAGTGGAAGGACGCTGGGCCGCTAGTTTATCAACATATTTATTAAAAACACAAACCAGTTTATTAAAACACAGAAAATGAGGCAAGACAATCTCAGCAGTTACCCTCGCAATTAACTAATTTCCAACAACACAACTCTTAGTAGATATTATATAACTTTCAAAATGATTGAATGAAATTAAAGAAAAAAAGAACAACATTAAGAATCGATAGATGTTTAGCATAAGGGTCTAATCAGATCACAGGTATATAAAATTTACCTGCATATTCCACAATACGAGTTTCAAAAATATATTGACAGTAGCCAGCAGGTCATTAACATCAGCCATCCACTATTACATGACTGTTTGCAGACAATTAAAAGGAAGACCATAGTTCCAAGCAAGCGGAATAAGTTGATAACATTAAATTCAAAGTATAATACAGTGGGAGTTGCAGAAGCAAGCAATTTCTGTTGCTTCACTTAAGTGTGGATAGCGTTAGACAATCCCAGTAAAGCCATTTATCGTATCCAGGTCTCCATAGATGGACGCACAATATAAACAACAGATACTTCGAGCTAGCCTGTTGATGTGTTGGCAGATGTGCCAACACCTTGTGGTTAGAGGAGGCCGAAATGCACGCTATAATCTAACGCAGACTGGCGTGAGGTCTGGAACAGGATACGTAATGAATGCTATAAAGAAAAGTACGTAGCTGCTGGAATACTTAACTTTAATCCATCATTTGTATACAGCATTCTTGATGATACAAGTGGGACTCTCTCTAGAAACGGTTAATGGCGCCTTGCTAGGTCGTAGCCATGGACTTAGCTGAAGGCTATTCTAACTATCTCTCGGCAAATGAGAGAAAGGCTTCGTCAGTGTAGTCGCTAGCAAAGTCGTCGTACAACTGGGACGAGTCCTAGTACGTCTCTCTAGACCTGCCGTGTGGTGGCGCTCGGTCTGCAATTACTGACAGTGGCGACACGCGGGTCCGACATGTACTAATGGACCGCGGCCGATTTAAAGCTACCACCTAGCAAGTGTGGTGTCTGGCGGTGACACCACACCTGTAACATAGGAGCCACTAATTAACAGTGCGATTTTGCCGGCCGCGGTGGTCTCGCGGTTCTAGGCGCGCAGTCCGGAACCGCGCGACTGCTACGGTCGCAGGTTCGAATCCTGCATCGGGCATGGATGTTTGTGATGTCCTTAGGTTAGTTAGGTTTAAGTAGTTCTAAGTTCTAGGGGACTGATGACCACAGCTGTTAAGTCCCATAGTGCTCAGAGCCATTTGAACCATTTTGAACTAATTAACAGTTTCCATTTACGACACAAATAGACACTGTAAATACACTTGAAAAGGGCGAACGTTGCGCATGAAGTATCTGATTCGAAAATAAATTTTATTTGCAGGTGCTGCCAAACTTAGTCAAACAGCTCGAGCACCATTAGTTTAGTCACACACATTCACAGAAACATAATTTGAGTGAGATTATTTAAAGTATTCGTGAATGAAGATGTTTACATGCCACGATGGGTAACTATGATGGCGAGTTAGAATAGCTACTGCGCGACACAACACAATCATGCACACGCTCACGCTCACCACAATTTCTTGCAGATCGAAGCGTATTAAGTTGAGAATAGCTGCCATCAAGTAGGTATTACGACGAGTCTGCTAAGAATCGGGAACCAACGGATGCTATTTCACCACATACGCCTGCACCCGGTTCTTCAAACTGGCCGACAGGAACTCAACCCGGCATCAGAGTGGACAAAGACTTCTTGCATATTCAAATGCCGAGAACAAGTCGGATTGCGTGCATCACGCAGAGATAAATTTTTCAACGAGCAATCTTCACGGCCCCAGCCGACACTCAATTCCACCGAGCCCGCAGCGACAAAAACGCAACCATTAGCAAAGGACCAAGAATACTGTCGGCCACTACATCGCGGCGTGTACTCCAGTTGCTGTCAAACACACCGATTAACCGCCCGTCACCTCGAGAGCGCCTTCTGGCCACGACAGCACTTAAATACTGCCCCAGAAGCTGTTGCGATCAGAGAAGCTAACAACGAGCGGGAACTATCGATATCAAAATGTGCCCGCATGGCATAATAATAATAATAATGATACGGCGAAGACCCTACATCGATGTAGTAGCCATTACATAGATATTGTGGGTTATGCTGTCAATTAGTTCGTTTAACTATTTTTAAATGAGTAATGAAGCAGTTTGTGGTCCATTGCGGGAACTATTTACAACTAGGAAAAGCATTTTCATAAGATATTTAAGCATATGCGACTTATACGTATCGATTTTACAATCGAAGATGCATGATACAAGATATTTGTGTATTACGTGCCCTATGTGAGGAAAGTGTTGTTCTCACATGCACTTCATAAGCTATAACCTGCAAGATTTTGAGAGTTGTCTGATTTTACACCTGACTGATCTGAAAAATACAGTTATGGCGACAGATCACTCCTCAGGGGCCGGCGCGTACTAATCACATAACGCAACGGACTTTAATGAAACGCGATCTCTTATGGTGTCCTGAGCATGGTATCCCGAGTGGGTCTCACTGAACTTTCTATTAATCGTACTTGTGAACATGATTAATTGGTTATGGAAGGAACATCATTCAGTAAAATATAACTTATTCCACCGTCGATATATTAAATCTTGAACAGATTAAACATTCGTTGCTAACAATTTCAATTCTAGTAGTATGTAGATGGTCACATTAATGGCAATAACTATTTGTCGGCGCTGTTCTGAGATTGACTGGGGTGACAATTTGGTTGTGACGACAGACCATGGCTTTTCCCGCGGCGTGATTTCGCCGTCATGGGAAACAAAAAGGAGAAAAAAATCCTTCTCTCCCGGCTTCGGATTGGCGGTCCGCAATCTATGCAATTAAGTCACATATGGTGGCGTTCTTGTTACACTTTCTAAACATGTTCAGTAATATCGCTAGTTTTGTTAAGCCTGCTGAATTCCTTCAGTATCTGTAAAGTGTTTTTAATTTACTTGTTTATAATGAAGCTAAAATCTGAATTTTCTCCCTATTCTGTTCGTCTGTAATAAAATACATTTCTTGACTTTTTTATGCGATTTGATCGTTTTTTCACCGTGCTTCGGAAAATTGTTTTACATCCCCTGCGATGGTATTTCATTCCTCACTGTCAACTTATCTTCCTATCCAAACACTGCATTTTCCCCAATTAAAAAAATCATAATACGGCAAGGAAAGCGTTTCTGAAGAAGTAAAATTTGTTAACATCGAGTATAGATTTAAATGTCAGGAAGTCGTTTCTGAAAGTACTTGTATGGAGTGTAGACATGTATGGAAGTGAAACGTGGACGATAAATAGTTTAGACAAGAAGAGAACAGAAGCTTTCGAAATGTGGTGCTACAGAAGAATGCTGAAGATTAAATGGGTAGATCACATAACTAATGAGGAGGTATTGAATAGAATTGGGGAGAAGAGGAGCTTGTGGCACAACTTGACTAGAAGAAGGGATCGGTTGGTAGGACATGTTCTGAGACATCGAGGGATCACCAATTTAGTATTGGAGGGCAGCGTGGAGGGTAAAAATCGTAGAGGGAGACCAAGAGATGAGTACACTAAGCAGATTCAGAAGGATGTAGGCTGCAGTAGGTACTGGGAGATGAAGAAGCTTGCAGAGGATAGAGTAGCATGGAGAGCTGCATCAAACCAGTCTCAGGACTGAAGATCACAACAACAATACGAGCGTTATTCGGAAAGTAAGAAATGATCGGTCGCAAAATGGAAAATACAGTGAAAATCTGATGAAGCTTTTCACCGGTGCATTGGCCACTGTGTCCAGTACGCCCATCGATAGTATCATGTCGCTCTTTTCAGTTCTGAGCTCACAGTGAGAACGTAAAGACGACTAGAAATTAGCGTGTCCTGCCAAGTATGAGGGCCTGGAGAAAGATTTCGCCTGAAGCTATGCGATCCACATAACGTAACTGTCATGTGGTCCGTTCTACATAATTCTCGGCTGCACTCTTCAGGGGCAATGAAGATGCTTCTGCAGCGTGTAACCTCCCCCCTGTTTCGCACCGAACTATATTATTCGCACACGCTGTAGGTGAAGTTATATTTTAATTATTTTAGCATAATATGTATCTTTCCTGCTTGTCATGAGACTCATTGTTGTCCACTTCCGTTATTGTGAAAACTACTAAATGATAACATTTCCTTTCTTAAATGCTGGAATTTATTTATTAACTCAATTTATAAACATCAAACACTGTGTGCCATTCTGCCACTCATCTCCGGCCTCGCTACCGAGCAACCTCTCTCTCTAGCCTCTCACACTCGACTTCCACCCACGGACTCCAACACTCGACTACTGTTTACCCACTCGCACATTGTTGACTGCACTGCAGTCTTTGCTTAAACCATGCATAGTGCATAATCGATACTACGTAAGGGTACTGTACCCTTACAAGCGTTTTCGCTGGGAAGTGTTTGATGACCCACAATACAGCCCATAATTGGCTACCCCTTAGGTTTATCTCTGCTCATATAAACCGCTGGCTATGAAGACAATACGTTGACACAGACAACGAGCTAAAGTCCAGAGTAAAAAATTGTCGAAAAGCACTGGCGGCTGTCTTCTATAACGAGGGAATTGAAAAGTTGGTACAACGCTACGACAGATGCCTAAGTCTGTGCGGCAACTTTGTAGAGAAGTAGCTGGAAGGTGTAGCTAATCGTTGCAAATCGTATCACATCCGTGAGATTACCTCCCCCCCCCCCCCCACACTTTTCTCGGTAATAAAAAAAGAGCTACCTACCTCTAAAATTTTTCGATGTTCTCCGTCAATCCTATATTGTGAGAATCCCTTATTGCGCTGCAATACATCAGAAGACGGACAGTCGTAGTGTATGCAGCCTCTAGTGGTTTTCTTATGTTTTCTAAGTGTTCTGCCTCTAAAACACAGTCTTTGCTTCGCCATCCCCATAAAACTTCCTGTGTGATGGTTCCAGTTTAAATTCGTAATTACGATCCATAGGTATTTAGTTGAAACGACAACCTTTAAATGTGTGTGACTGATCGTGTAACTGAAATTTAACGGATTATTTTGGTAATGATTTGGAGGACCAAAAACTGCCACTCCGCACAACGTACAGAAATCCTGTCTATATAATTTTGCAACTAGTTTTCATCGAGACGCCCTAGTTTGTACGATTATCATCATTCGTTCACTGCCGGCAATTGAAAAACAAATAAGGAAATTTTACGATATTCAGTTCCTGTGTTGTTCAGGACAGTGCAGTGTTCGTTTGGACATGCATGCATGTCAGAAGAAACAGCTTATGGTTATCCACATTCGCAGCTGTGAATACATTTCATGGAGGGGAATTTTCCTTAGTAGAAAGTGTACATGACTAAATTTGTAGTGAGTTGGGGATATAAAGTTTTGTGTTAGCAGAAGAACCAACACCGTGTTACGAGTGGAGGCCGAAATGCACGCGTTTTAGCTCACGCAGGCTGGCGTGAGGATGGAAGAACTATACTGACGTGAGGTCTGGAACATGGCAAGGAATGAGAATTCAGAAAGCGGATGTAATTAGTTTGATACTTAACTTTAATCCACTAATGATGAACGTCGCTCTTGACGGTACATGATTCACAATATTATCTGTTCAGAATACATTCTTGAAGATATTTTTTATAGTAACTGAACATGGCGCCTTGCTAGGTCGTAGCAAATGACGTGGCTGAAGGCTATGCTAAGCTGTCGTCTCTGCAAATGAGAGCGTATGTAGACAGTGAACCATCGCTAGTAAAGTCGGCTGTGCAACTGTGGCGAGTGCTCGGAAGTCTCTCTAGACTAGACCTGCCGTGTGGCGGCACTCGGTCTGCAATCACTGATAGTGGCGACACGCGGCGGGCCGCGGTCGATTTAAAGGCTACCACCAAGCAAGTGCGGTGTCTGGCGGTGACACCACATAAAGGACGCGGAATTTAGCAGTCACAGCTCCTACCTTTGGCAGTAACAAAGCTTCTAACTCGACTGGGCATCGATTCGAACTGACATTGGATGACAGATACGGATATGTCATTCTATCATGCTTCAGCTCTGTGCCTAAGTTTACCAATCGTAATGACTCGCGAGTGGTGGCGTGTAAGCCTCCAGCAAGATGTTTCAACTGGGTGAGACGTCTGGAGACGTGGTGACTTGGCAACAGTCTAACACCCTCGATATCGACGTAGGTCAGGAAAGCACGAGCAGCACACAGTACTGCGATATCTTGTTGAAAACTAACGTCACGGAGACCTCGATGACTTGGTGCAGCCACTGACATCGTGCTCTCAAAACCAGCCCTGGACGATGCCAGCTGTGTGATTAGGGGCCCTGTCGTCTTGGAACACGGCATCACCAATGGGGAACAAACATTGAGCCATGGGAGGGACCTCATCTGTCAAAATGGTCATATAATCCTTGGCACTAATGTGACCCATGGAATACTACGATGTGGCTGCCCAAATAATCACCAAACCCCCGCCATGTTTCACTCTTGTGACGTAAACTTGGTCATAAGCTGGAAACAGTATGACACAAGATTCATCCGACCTAATGACACTCTTCTAATGCTCCAAAGGCTATGTTCTATGGCGTCGGCACTGCGTTTCCCTGTAACAGGCATTTGTATCACTGGTGAGTGGTTTTGGAATTTCAGCTCGTATTTCAGCTCCCTGCTTAAGAAGCTTCCTTGAGCTGTTTTGGTGCTGATAGTGTTCGCGAGAATTTTGCAGCTGTTGTCCACTTATTTGTAGTCACAATCTTCTTTAATGACCGTCCTTAACGGTAGCTCAACCGTCTTGAAACACCAAACGCTTCAGCTACCTTAGTTATTGAAGCACTCACTATACGAGCTCGAACAATTAGTCTACGTTCGAACTTAATTAGCTCCGACATAATGCACTCACACATATCAGAACCGTGGAAAAGTAAAGTGAATGTAGAGAGTAATATTGAAAATGTATTCAGATCCATGGACAATTTCAATGACTCTCCCACGGACCACAGCTCAGATCACGAGAGTGTCGAGGAAGAAAGTGTTTCTGAAGTAAGTGGAATTTACCCTTTTCCGTATTTAGATTTTATTTTTGTCTGTGTTTCGTATTTTTGGCTCAATGGTGTGTACTGCATTAGTACAATAAATCCCATTTCATTATTAAGGACTACTCCTCTGCGCAAGTACACCACTGGCCATTAAAATTGCTACAACACGAAGATGACGTGCTACAGACGCGAAATTTAACCGACAGGATGAAGATTCTGTGATATGCAAATGATTAACGAAACCTACAACGTGCTGAGAGGAAAGTTTCCAACCGACTTCTCAAACACAAACAGCAGTTGACCAGCGTTGCCTGGTGAAACGTTGTTGTGATGCCTCGTGTAAGGAGGAGAAATGCGTACCATCACGTTTCCGACTTTGATAACGGTCGGATTGTAGCCTATCGCGATTGCGGTTTATCATATCGCGACATTGCTGCTCGCGTTGGTTGAGATCCAATGACTATTAGCAGAATATGGAATCGGTGGGTTCAGGAGGGTAATGCGGAACGCCGTGCTGGATCCCAACGGCCTCGTATCACTAGCAGTCGCGATGACAGGCATCTTATCTGCATGGCTGTCACGGATCGTGCAACCACGTCTCGATCCCTGAGTTACAAATGGGGACGTTTGGAAGACAACGACCATCTGCATGGACAGTTCGACAACGTTTTCAGTAGCATGGACTATCAGCTCGGAGACCATGGCTGCGATTACCCTTGACGCTGCATCACAGACAGAAGCACCTGCAATGGTGTGCTCAACGACGAACCTGGGTGAACGAATGGCAAAACGTCATTTTTTCGGATGAATCCAGGTTTTGTTTACAGCATCATGATGGTCGAATCCGTGTTTGTTGACATCGCGGTGAACACACATTGGAAGCGTGTATTCGTCATTGTCATACTGGCGTATCTCCCGGCGTGATGTTATGGGGTACCTTTGGTTACACGTCTCGGTCACCTCTTGTTCGCACTGAGGGCACTTTGAACAGTGGATGTTACGTTTCAGATGTGTTATGACCCGTGGCTCTACCCTGCATTCGATCCCTGCGAAACCCTACAGTTCAGCAGGATAATGCACGACCGCATGTTGCAGTTCCTGTACGGGCCTTTCTGGATACAGAATATGTTCGACTGCTGCCCTGGCTAGCACATTCTCCAGATCTCTTACCAATTGAAAACGTCTGGTCAATGGTGGCCGAGCAACTGGCTCGTCACAATATGCCAGTCACTAGTCTTGATGAACTGTGGTATCACGTTGAAGCTGCATGGGCAGCCATCCAAGGTCTGTTTGACTCAATGCCCAGGCATATCAAGGCCGTTATTACGGCCAGAGGTGGTTGTTCTGGGTACTGATTTCTCAGGATCTACGCACCAAATTGCATGAAAATGTAATCACATGTCAGTTCTAGTATAATATATTTGTCCAGTAATATCCGTTTATCATCTGCATTTCTTCTTGGTGTAGCAATTTAATGGCCAGTAGAGTACAACGCTCTACATGCACACTATAGCGATTGGGAAGTACTCAAGCAGATTATTTTATTTTAATTCATATCCATTTTAACACCCTTCCGTATTAAATACCATTGAACGTGATTCATTCTGATAATTGTAAAAGACAGTGGGCTTCCTGTTGCTTTTGTTGAGATATGTATACAAACAACAGGAACAAGGTATCATTTCATATAGAGGAGTGCGTTTTTTAGCGATAAGGATGATACTGTAAAGCGAAGTTAATACCGCACTGTAAAAGGCGGCGTGAGAAGATAGTCGAGTAAGGAACCGCACAGCTGTTACTGCTGCAGCCATACCGTTCATACACGCACTACCGAACCAGCAACATCACCCTCATTCAGGCTCAACTGTGCTTCGCTGTCAACCACTGTATTATTATAATCCGGCTCTACACAGATCACTTTTCTGCCTACAAGTGCCGAAACAGAACAGCACAGCTCGCATCTTACACGTTGGCTAACATCTGCATTTATGAACAATCGTGCATCTCCCAGAGCTTTTCCATGTTTGTGTCCATCGCTGTTCGTCCCGTATAACCCCAGCAGACTGAGTGCGAGGTCCCAGCACACGTACCGCTGGCGAGCTCTCGATAGACATCCGAGCGAAGCTAGTTAAGTAACTTGACCGTAATTAAATTGTCGTCGCGAAGGACGGGGAAGCAGTTGGGCCGGACGGCAGCGGGCAGCGGCGAGAGTTGTGACAGCAGGGACGAGGAGGAGGTGTCGTGCAGAGGTAATCCTGCGGCCGGTGTCAGGTGTCTGGTAATCCCTGCGGTCCCACGCGTCCTCTCTCCGTTCTCCGCTCGCCGCTGCCAGTCCGCACGTGCGCACGTGGCCCACGGCAGCGACCGCCCACGCGAGCTCCTTTGTTCTGGCCATCCGCAGCTCGGCGCGCACGTAACGGCCCTCTGTTCCACAGCGCCGAGGACTTTGGACTATACCGGACGCGGCGGCGCGGCGAGGAGCAAAGTCCTCGTTCCTGCCTGCCGTATTCTACAAGTAGTGTCATCACCTGACTTTCGGAGCTTGCTTTCTGACTTATTTGTTTCTAAGCCCCCCCCTCCCCCGCAAGATGTATGAGACAGGCGAAACACCCTCAGACTTCAAGAAGAATATAATAATTCCAATCCCAAAGAAAGCAGGTGTTGACAGATGTGAAAATTACCGAACTATCAGTTTAATAAGTCACAGCTGCAAAATACTAACGCCAATTCTTTACAGACGAATGGAAAAACTGGTAGAAGCCGACCTCGAGGAAGATCAGTTTGGAGTCCGTAGAAATGTTGGAACACGTGAGGCAATACTGATCCTACTACTTATCTTAGAAGAAAGATTAAGAAAAGGCAAACCTACGTTTCTAGCATTTGTAGACTTAGAGAAAGCTTTTGACAATGTTGACTGGAATACTCTCTTTCAAATTCTGGAGGTGGCAGGAGTAAAATACAGGGAGCGAAAGGCTATTTACAATTTGTACAGAAACCAGATGGCAGTTATAAGAGTCGAGGGGCATGAAAGGGAAGCAGCGGTTGGGAAAGGAGTGAGACAGGGTTGTAGCCTCTCCCCGATGGTATTCAATATGTATATTGAGCAAACAGTAAAGGAAACAAAAGAAAAATTCGGAGTAGGTATTAAAATCCATGGAGAAGAAATAAAAACTTTGAGGTTCGCCGATGACATTGTAATTCTGTCAGAGACAGCAAAGGACTTGGAAGAGCAGTTGAACGGAATGGACAGTGTCTTGAAAGGAGGATGTAAGATGAAGATTAACATAAGGAAAACGAGGCTAATGGAATGTAGTCGAATTAAGTCGCGTGATGCTGAGGGAATTAGATTAGGAAATGAGGCACTTAAAGTAGTAAAGGAGTTTCGCTATTTGGGGAGCAAAATAACTGATGATGTTCGAAGTAGAGAGGATATAAAATGTAGACTGGCAATGGTAACGAAAGCGTTTCTGAAGAAGAGAAATTTGTTATCTCGAGTATAGATTTAAGTGTCAGGAAGTCATTTCTGAAAGTATTTGTGTGGAGTGTAGCCATGTATGGAAGTGAAACATGGACGACAAATAGTTGTGACAAGAAGAGAATAGAAGCTTTCGAAATGTGGTGCTACATAAGAATGCTGGAGATTAGATGGGTAGATCATATAACTAATGAGGAGGTATTGAATAGAATTGGGGAGGAGTTTGTGGCAAAACTTGACAAGAAGAAGGGACCGGTTGGTAGGACATGTTCTGAGGCATCAAGGGATCACAACTTTAGCAATGGAGGGCAGCGTGGAGGGTAAAAATCGTAGAGGGAGACCAAGAGATGAATACAGTAAGTAGATTCAGAAGGATGTAGGCTGCAGTAAGTACTGGGAGACCAATAAGCTTGCACAGGCTGGAGTAGCGTGGAGAGCTGCATCAAACCAGTCTCAGGACTGAAGACCACAAGAACAACAACAAACCCCCCCCCCCTACTCCTTTCCGTTGTATTATGACACGAAGAGTTGAAAAACTAATAATTTTTTACCACCTACATATCTGCTAATGTGTTTTGGTATTACAAGGAACCCCTTGAGAGCGAAGTCGCAAAAGACCAATGATATTTACGGCATTCGATGCCCCGCATGTTGTCTACCACATACTTAATTTTTTGTTTACATACTTAATTTTCTTTTATTTTACAGGTCTGTCTTGATCACAGAGACTTTTATACTTCACTGTTACCGGTTTCGGCTACTGCCATCTTCAGATCTGTTACAAACAAAAGCAGGGTGTAACCAACTAAGTCCAGTTTACTGACGCTAAATCTATAAACGACCTGGTGCTACATAACAAAGATAAAAAAGTGTTTACATGTGTAACAGCCATGTATACCAGACATACATACCATAAAATATTCTGATGTACGAGGGTCACTCCACAAGAAATGCACACTATTTTTTTTAAAATTCATTTTTAATTCCACATGGTTGAAAGTTTTACAGTGTGTAGATACATCCTTCAGGAACAATATTTTCATTTCTCCACATAATTTCCATCCATCTCAACTGCCTTACGCCATCTTGGAATCAGCGCCTGTATACCCGCACGGTAAAATTCTGGACCAACCTGTTGGAGCCATTGTTTGGCAGCGTGCACAAGCCAGTCATCATCTTTAAACCTTGTTCCACGAAGAGAGTGTTTCAGTTTCCCAACGAGATGATAGTGACATGGAGCCAGGTCAGGACTGTAAGGCGGGTGTTTCAGTGTTGTCCGCCCGAGTTTTGTGATCGCTTCCATGGTTTTTTGACTAACATGTGACCATGCATTGTCGTGCAACAGCAAAACATCCTGCTTTTGCCGAGCTTGAAGTTTCTTCAGTGTCGTCACATATGCATCAGAGTTTATGGTCGTTACACTTGACACAATGTCCACAAGCAATAGTCCTTCGGAATCGAAAAACACCGTAGCCATAACTTTTCCAGCAGAAGGTGTGGTTTTGAATTTTGTTTCTTGGGTGAATTTGCATGATGCCACTCCATTGATTGCCTCTTCGTCTCTGGTGAAGAATGATGGAGCCATGTTTCATCACCTGTCACAATTCTTCCAAAAAATTCATCTCCACCATTCTCGTACTGTTCCAAAAGTTCGCTGCATACCGTATTTCTTGTTTCTTTGCGAGCCACTGTCAACATCCTGGGAACCCACCTGGCACAAACATTTTTTAACGCCAACACTTTCAGTATTCTGCAAACAATTCCTTCCCCTATCCGAACGTAGCGTGACAATTCGTTCACTGTGATGCGTCTGTCAGCAGTCACCAATTAGTTAACTCTTCGCACGTTGTCTGGAGTGTGTGCAGTACGAGGCCTCTGCCAGGACACTCCTCAATATTGCAGTGCCCGCTTTCATCACGTAACCTGCTTGCCCACCGATTAACTGTACTGCGATCGACAGCAGCACCTCCATACACCTTTTTCAACCTCTTGTGGATGTTTCCTACCGTCTCGTTTTCACAGCACAGGAATTCTATGACAGCACGTTGCTTCCGACGAACGTGAAATGTAGCAGCCATCTTAAAGACATGCTGTGACGGCGCCACTCATGGGAACAGGTTGAACTAAGTTTGGAAACAAGCAGGAAGGATGTATCTACACACTGTAAAACTTTCACACATGCAGAATGAAAACTGTATTTTTACAAAAATAGTGTGCATTTCTGTTGGAGTGACCCTCGTAGTATCAATGTCAAACTAAACATGTAGGTACATAGTAAGTGCTGGCGATGGTTAGAATGCATCTGGTATTTATACAAAAGACTTTATGTCTTCAAAAGCCTACCATGTAAGCCACAGTATTGGCAACAGGGGCGGGTCTGGAGGTATGCAATGGTGAGCACAGCATGAGGTTACGAAGCGTAGTCGAACTGATTACTTGACGAGTAACTCACAACAGTGCCACAATGTTAGTGGTGCTGATACAAATCATAGCCATGTCAACGATGATGATGACGATGATTATGAGGTCCCATACTCCGAACAGCGTAGGGGACGATGCGGGAGACCCTTACCGCTGTACTAGGCAAGGTCCTAGTGGAAGTGGTTTGCCATTGCCTTCCTCCGACCGTAATTGGGATGAATGATGATGATGATGACGACACAGCAAAACCAAGTCATCTCTAGGCAGGACGAATCCCTGACATCGCCGGGAAGCGAACCCGGGATCCCGTGCGCGGGAAGCGAGAACGCTACCGCAAGACCACGAGCTGATAAGCAAAGCAAACATTGGATAATATCAGCGACAGCTGTTGCCGAAGCTGACGTTTCGTCATAAGGAAATTCAAGGAATTTTGCAGAGTGAGAAAGAATTGGCAGACGAAATATTAGCGTTTCTGCAAGCTCAGTCAGTGGAATGTGTGGTGTCGTACACGCTTGACTGTGCAGACAATGTTCACGAGGATTACAATGACGACGATACGTGATTATCAAGCGAAAGTGATATTGATCAGGTTTCGAGCCACGTAGTTCATCATCCTTGTCAGACAGGGAGCCACAAATCCCGTCTCCAGTGAAGCATAACAAAGGACAATCGTCGTCCAAGGAGCGGGTATTGAATATAATTAAGTACATGGAAGATCATCCGAAGCATAGTAAAAACAAGCTATAGGACCTTGTAGTGCATAAGAAAAACTACGGATGTTCAAGGGAAGACAAGGCGCACTTAATTCAAAAACTGGTGTTTGTGCATTTCAAGGATGAGCAATACAATTTACAGGACGTGTATGATAGTAACCTGTTATTTTATGCACATCAAATAGTGCGCGACATAGATTACAGTGATTTCAAGGGAAGCAGTGGTCGGTTGTATAACTTCAAACAGTGCTACAGAACTGGAAGACGTAAGATAACGAAATTTCAAACAAAGTATCAATTTGACTATGCACAGAAAACTTCGGAATCTGGTCGAAAATTCGTAGATGACATAAATAAACTTATTCCGTCGTTCAGTAAAGGGTTTGTTTCCAATTGCGACCAATTGTGATTTGAAGAGGCAATGCGCAGGAAGCGAACCTTGAAAATCGGAGGTACCAACAGAATTATGTTAAGACCGACTAACATCAGGGCATAACACATTTGTATACAATTATGCCAACTGTTAATCCTACGATTCTTTCTCGTATGTGCAATCTGGCAGAGGAAGGAGGGAACGTTTACGTCACAGCAAGGGGGAGTGGGAAATTAAGAAAAATAGCTGGTGAAAATAACTTGCTTTTGATTGATTCCTGATCTGCGTATAAAAACCATGCTCCTTTAGAGCAAACTATCGCTCCTGAAAATTGCGTGACATTGCAGTTCGTACTACCTGGAACCATTGGATAATTTCATCCTCTGGATCTTGGTTTTTTGCCATGTCTATGAAACATATCTGCAGCTACGCCCTACAGAATAGCCAGTTTTACGATTAACTCCACGACAGGCTGTTTCGTATTCGGTTTCATGTCATCTCATTCCATCAGTTCTCATTACTCAGTTACACCAATATTATTATTTAAGAGTCGATATCTAGCTGAGCGTCCTGTACTTTTGTAACTCCCAAGGAGTTCGCCTTCGATCTTGATGGTGCGAACCTTTGTGATCACTATTTTTCGTTCGGTGTTCATGATGCAAGTTATTGGTTTATTTTGAACATTTCTCAAATGTTGACGCTGTACGTTTTGTGAAGTGCAGTACATACATGCCGTGGAAGATTGATCTCTGCACCTCCCGGACACTCATTTTCGGTCGCCTTCCTGATGAACATGGTGAGTCAGTAAGCAGCTAATATTTTTCCTGCCAGAAGCGTAAACACAACACTTTCAAGGAGCCTTACTCAAGATTGTACCTGTGACTTCGCACTCAAGCTGTTTCTTGTTAGACTCGAGGCAAGCAGGGATTAAAGGAATATTAAAAGAATATTACCAGTTTGCCATGCTTGCAGCGAACTAGCTTAGGAGACAGGAAAGTGAGCAAAGCCTGGATCGATTCTGGATTAACGACCGTTGGTGTGGTACAGTGGCCAGCCTGAGTGGCGTTTCCAGGTAATTTCCCTCGTTCGTTTAGGTAAATGCTGGGCTGGTCCTCCTCAGAAAATCTCATACTCAATTAAAATACTGCAACACACGGAACGAAGTTTACACGATTCATAGACGCACGTTTGTTCCCGTATGTTTACTGACGGCTGTGGCGACATAAATGGGAATTAGAACTACAGAGTTCAACATTTTACATAAGGTACAACATTTATTCAAGTTCACTTATGAAATAGTACAATTTACAAATGCCGACCATTCGTGGCTACAAAATACTCTAGGCGATCCATCCAGTTTTTGAACACATCTTTCGTAACTTCTGCGAATTTCACCGTGAATTCGATGTTTTAACTGCTGCAAGCTTCTCGGCCGGTCGGAGTACACTCTCGCCTTCTAATAACACCATAGGTCTGGCTCGGTTAAATCATGTGAGCGAGGCTGCCATTCGGTACGTGAGCGTTTGGGAACTATGTGGTTACCAGACGCTTCACGGAGAACGCCCAAGGTCTCGCTAGATGTGTAGCATGTCTCGCGGTCATGTCGGAACTAAATTTTCGTAACGAACGACGAGGACTGGCCTGTAAACAGCTATGCACCCTTTCGAAGTTGTCGGGAGTTTGGTTTTCCGAGTGACGGTTGGCTTCTATCCTCCTTTCAAGACACTGTCCATTCCATTCAACTGCACTGGTAGTTGCACGCAAGTGTCTTACCAGTTCAGTATTGTTCCACTAGCAGGTATTGGATATCTCGGCTGAATCTTGAAATGCATACGCAGGGCACACTGTACACATATGACAGATTCGCCGTAGCGGAAACAGCACTCCTCCGCGAACGCACAATGTTGCTTCGACTAAAAAGACATGGTTACTGTCCGCAGCTCGTGGTCGTGCGGTAGCGTTCTCGCTTCCCACGCCCGGGTTTCCGGGTTCGATTCCCGGCGGGGTCATGGATTTTCTCTGCCTCGTGATGACTGGGTGTTGTGTGATGTCCTTAGGTTAGTTAGGTTTAAGTAGTTCTAAGTTTTAGGGGACTGATGACCATAGATGTTAAGTCCCATATTGCTCAGAGCCATTTGAACCACATGGTTACTGACCTGTAGGTGGGAACAAATTTGACACTTAGCACTACTAATACACGGCGCCACCGTCGCTGTATCTTGCTTTTAGCGTGAGTTATTCAACACTGAAATCACAAAACATTGTGAAACAACCTGTATAGCTATGAAATGAAGAGACAGTAGTAAACAAAACAAAAGGCAGTCATCACTCTTCACTGGCAGCCCACCTAAGGTAGTCCAGTCTGAGGGGACACGTAATGCGAGTTTCAACTGGTCACATGAACGATCAGTCGGGTAAGTGTGAGCAGATAGCGAAGGCCATACTGCTCCGTTGATTTATACCTTCTGGCGCAAGGTATTCGCAAGGCGGAAGCGCTTTGCTCGTCGAAAGTCGATTTAATAGCCGAAATCTCGACTGCAGGACTGGATAGTAGGTTGGAGGAACCCACCGAGACGCTACCCAGCCCTTAAGACGTCCTTGATAGCGATGAGAGGCACATTATGTGGATATGATGGCAGCCCAAACGTGACTGACAATCTTCCCTGCTCAACTCGTGGGATTAATGCCTGAGACGAGCTTTGGTTTCTGGCCGTTTCCACTGACTTCCATAACGAACATCAAACGTCAGACATATCCTGCACTCATCAACCAGGTGCCACCGATTCAGGTTCTAGTCCAGATGTTCTCCTGCTCACCTTGTTTCACTCAAGGTTGACATGTCTGTAATGTTGTTCGCAATGGAAGCCCAGATGCCAAATTGATCGTGAGGAGACAGTTGCACACTGTCTAGTTCGACATAGACCTAGTGTCCTCCGATAAAGCACCGCGCCATAAAATGTACCTAGCGGCATTCAGCACGTGTTGTAAACCTGAAGTGATTCTTCGAGGAATGTCAGCAGACTGAACATTGTAGCCGGCCGCGGTGGTCTAGCGGTTCTAGGCGCTCAGTCCGGAGCCGCGCGACTGCAACGGTCGCAGGTTCGAATCCTGCCTTGGGCATGGATGTGTGTGATGTCCTTAGGTTAGTTAGGTTTAAGTAGTTTTAAGTTCTAGGGGACTGATGACCACAGATGTTAAGTCCCATAGTGCTCAGAGCCATGTGAACCATTTTGAACTGAGCGTTGTACACAAGCCGCATTATCCCATTCACTATTGGACACAAAGTTCTCTCTATGCTGGTTTACTTTCACCTGTGGAGTGTTGTACGCACCGGTAGCAATTTATTACGGTTAAAAGGGTATGTTGTTGTTGTTGTGGTCTTCAGTCCTGAGACTGGTTTGATGCAGCTCTCCATGCTACTCTATCCTGTGCAAATTGCTTCATCTCCCAGTATCTACTGCAACCTACATCCTTCTGAATCTGCTTAGTGTATTCATCTCTTGGTCTCCCTCTACGATTTTTACCCTCCACGCTGCCCTCCAATACTAAATTTGTGATCCCTTGATGCCTCAGAACATGTTCTACCAACCGATCCCTTCTTCTGGTCAAGTTGTGCCACAAACTTCTCTTCTCCCCAACCCTATTCAATACTTCCTCATTAGTTATGTGATCTACCCATCTGATCTTCAGCATTCTTCTGTAGCACCACATTTCGAAAGCTTCTATTCTCTTCTTGTCCAAACTATTTATTGTCCATGTTTCACTTCCATACATGGCTACACTCCATACAAATACTTTCAGGAACGACTTCCTGACACTTAAATCTATACTCGATGTTAACAAATATCTCTTCTTCAGAAACGCTTTCCTTGCCATTGCCAGTCTACATTTTATATCCTCTCTACTTCGACCATCATCAGTTATTTTGCTCCCCAAATAGCAAAACTCCTTTACTACTTTAAGTGTTTCATTTCCTAATCCAATTCCCTCAGCATCACCCGACTTAATTCGACTACATTCTATTATCCTCGTTTTGCTTTTGTTGATGTTCGTCTTCTATCCTCCTTTCAAGACACTGTCCATTCCATTCAACTGCTCTTCCAAGTCCTTTGCTGTCTCTGACAGAATTACAATGTCATCGGCGAACCTCAAAGTTTTTATTTCTTCTCCATGGATTTTAATACCTACTCCTAATTTTTCTTTTGTTTCCTTTACTGCTTGCTCAATATACAGATTGAATAACATCGGGGAGAGGCTACAACCCTGTCTTACTCCCTTCCCAACCACTGCTTCCCTTTCATGTCCCTCGACTCTTATAACTGCCATCTGGTGTCTGTACAAATTGTAAATAGCCTTTCGCTCCCTGTATTTTACCCCTGCCACCTTCAGAATTTGAAAGAGAGTATTCCAGTTAACATTGTCAAAAGCTTTCTCTAAGTCTACAAATGCTAGAAACGTAGGTTTGCCTTTCCTTAATCTTTCTTCTAAGATAAGTCGTAAGGTCAGTATTGCCTCACGTGTTCCAGTATTTCTACGGAATCCAAACTGATCTTCCCCGAGGTCGGCTTCTACCAGTTTTTCCATTCGTCTGTAAAGAATTCGTGTTAGTATTTTGCAGCTGTGGCTTATTAAACTGATTGTTCGGTAATTTTCACATCTGTCAACACCTGCTTTCTTTAGGATTGGAATTATTATATTCTTCTTGAAGTCTGAGGGTATTTCGCCTGTTTCATACATCTTGCTCACCAGATGGTAGAGTTTAGTCAGGACTGGCTCTCCCAAGGCCGTCAGTAGTTCCAATGGAATGTTGTCTATTCCGGGGGCCTTGTTTCGACTCAGGTCTTTCAGTGCTCTGTCAAACAGTATCGTATCTCCCATTTCATCTTCATCTACATCCTCTTCCATTTCCATAATATTGTCCTCAAGTACATCGCCCTTGTATAGACCCTCTATATACTCCTTCCACCTTTCTGCTTTCCCTTCTTTGCTTAGAACTGGGTTTCCATCTGAGCTCTTGATGTTCATGCAAGTGGTTCTCTTATCTCCAAAGGTCTCTTTATTTTTCCTGTAGGCAGTATCTATCTTACCCCTAGTGAGATAAGCCTCTACATCCTTACATTTGTGCTCTAGCCATCCCTGCTTAGCCATTTTGCACTTCCTGTCAATCTCATTTTTGAGGCGTTTGTATTCCTTTTTGCCTGCTTCATTTACTGCATTTTTATATTTTCTCCTTTCATCAATTAAATTCAATATTTCTTCTGTTACCCAAGGATTTCTACTAGCCCTCGCCTTTTTACCTACTTGATCCTCTGCTGCCTTCACTACTTCATCCCTCAAAGCTACCCATTCTTCTTCTACAGTATTTCTTGCCCCCATTCCTGTCAATTGTTCCCTTATGCTCTCCCTGAACCTCTGTACAACCTCTGGTTCTTTCAGTTTATCCAGGTCCCATCTCCTTAAATTCCCACCTTTTTGCAGTTTCTTCAGTTTTAATCTACAGGTCATAGCCAATAGATTGTGGTCAGAGTCCACATCCGCCCCTGGAAATGTCTTACAATTTAAAACCTAGTTCCTAAATCTCTGTCTTACCATTATATAATCTATCTGATACCTTTTAGTATCTCCAGGGTTCTTCCATGTATACAACCTTCTTTCATGGTTCTTAAACCAAGTGTTAGCTATGATTAAGTTGTGCTCTGTGCAAAATTCTACGAGGTGGCTTCCTCTTTCATTTCTTAGCCCCAATCCATATTCACCTACTACGTTTCCTTCTCTCCCTTTTCCTACACTCGAATTCCAGTCACCCATGACTATTAAATTTTCATCTCCCTTCACTATCTGAATAATTTCTTTTATTTCATCATACATTTCTTCAATTTCTTCGTCATCTGCAGAGCTAGTTGGCATATAAACTTGTACTACTGTAGTAGGTGTGGGCTTCGTATCTATCTTGGCCACAATAATGCGTTCACTATGCTGTTTGTAGTAGCTTACCCGCATTCCTATTTTCCTATTCAGTATTAAACCTACTCCTGCATTACCCGTATTTGATTTGGTGTTTATAACCCTGTAGTCACCTGACCAGAAGTCTTGTTCCTCCTGCCACCGAACTTCACTAATTCCCACTATATCTAACTTTAACCTATCCATTTCCCTTTTTAAATTTTCTAACCTGCCCGATTAAGGGATCTGACATTCCACGCTCCGATCCGTAGAACGCCAGTTTTCTTTCTCCTGATAACGACATCCTCTTGAGTAGTCCCCGCCCGGAGATCCGAATGGGGGACTATTTTACCTCCGGAATATTTTACCCAAGAGGACGCCATCATCATTTAATCATACAGTAAAGCTGCATGCCCTCGGGAAAAATTACGGCCGTAGTTTCCCCTTGCTTTCAGCCGTTCGCAGTACCAGCACAGCAAGGCCGTTTTGGTTATTGTTACAAAGCCAGATCAGTCAATTATCCAGACTGTTGCCCTTGCAACTACTGAAAAGGCTGCTGCCCCTCTTCAGGAACCACACGTTTGTCTGGCCTCTCAACAGATACCCCTCCGTTGTGGTTGTACCTACGGTACGGCTATCTGTATCGCTGAGGCACGCAAGCCTCCCCACCAACGGCAAGGTCCATGGTTCATGGGGAGATAAAAGGGTATAGAGAGAGAAATTACCGTTAATAAACAGTTCAAGCTAGCAGGAGGGTGGCCCAAACATATATTTTTAATTTTTTTACTAGCGAACCTGACATTGCTTGGAAATTGCTATATATGTATGAGAATTAGATAAATATCCTAATCTTCTTTTCTGCCTCTCTCTGTCCATCTGCTCCTCCTCCTCCTCCTCCTCCTCCTCCTTCTTCTTCTTCTCTCCTCTTTGTCCATCTCCTCAGCCTCTACCATATTACTTTCCTTCACCTCCTCCCCCTCTCTGTGTCTACTTCCTGCTCCTCCCTCTTCTCCGCCCTCCCTCTGATTCCATCTTCTCCTCCTTGCTCCTCTCTGTCATTTCGTCCACCCCCACCCCACCCCCCTCGCCCTTCTCTTTCCATCTACGCTTATCCCTCCTCTGATCTTGAGACTTGTTTATTGTTATTGCAAAGTAAGACTCCACAGCGGTATTCCAGTCATAAGCTGATAAGGGTTTCTCTTTTCTGTAGAAAGCGATTGCCATAAGAAAACAAAACAACACATTGCTGTGTTCACTATTTTTGTTTAAAAATATACAGGGTGAGCCACTAACTATTGCCATCAAGAATAACTCCGAAAGTATGATAGGCGCTGAAACGTTTTGCGGGCCAAAGTTGCCTGGGACAACGTCGGCCATAATATGACGTTGGTTTTTTGTTGATAGGTGGGGTCGCTTCAGACATATTAAGGTCATCTTGCTTTTTTTAAATGGTATGCTAACGAGACGAATCCAATGATGTGCAACAGTGAGGTCTTTGAAGGTCAACGAAGGTCACAAAGGTGGCATGAACGTCCATTTACAGAAGGTGTTTGAAGTGATGACCATTGGTATCAATGCAGTGCTGCAATGATCTTATCATGGATCGAGTGGTATTTCTTATCACATCGGCACTTATCGAAGCATATGCTCTGACAATTCTCTCTCGCCTATCTTCAGGTGTTGTTGACAGCCCGTACAAAATAGATACGTGTTTCAAAGTTTCACTAACCTTCAAAATAGTCACCAGCATTGTGTATAACCCGTTGCCAGCAATGTGGAAGTCGTAGGATACTCTTAGCAGTGCTAGTTGTGTTGAAAGGTCGATAGCCGTGGTCTATTGCCCGACGATTTTGTAGCAGTTCTGAAGCGAATGCCGTGAAATGTTTCCTTCAGTTTAGAAATCGTGTTGAACTCACGAGGGCTTAAGTCAGGGGAGTGCAGTAGGTGGTACAGCACTTAGCAGCCCCATCAGTCAAACAAATCAGTAACAGATTTCACTGTACGTGCTTGAGTATTGTCCTGCAAAATAATGGTCATGTCCTGCAGAAAGTGTCATCGCTTCTGTCTTTATGCTGTTCATTTTTGGAACACAACCTACGACCAGCTTAGAGAAGAACATCGTATCGGTGATCAGGAAAATTTGGATTCCAAAGTCCATTAGTGTTTAGAATAGCTGTTCAGTATCACAGAGGCAACCATCGCACAGAACGACCAGAAGTATTTCACGAATGAACGTCAAGTCGGCTTCCCCTAGCCATAGCCATATCTCTGCCGTGGGTCAGATCCCCGATTTGAAAATGCGGCGTCAGGAATCCACTTGTACGTGAGCCAGACACAAAATACTGCAGGGCTTAGGTTTTCGGCCACTCATTTTGATTTTATGATAGTATAAGGTGATCGGAATATCCAAATCTGCAGTTAATTAGAGTTTCTGAAACATGACCTTTTTATGGCTTAATGTTACGTCAACAACAAGATCATAACTGACGGAGCACAAATCTGAAAAGGCTAATGTAGGAAACGGGTTCTCAGCGTTTCGGAAGGGACCATCTTAGGATTAGCGTAAAGTGAGTTAGGGAATCAGTGGTAAACCTAAAATTAACGTGGGTCGACTTGGTATTGAATTTCGCTGCTTCCGAATGGAGGTCAGTGTGTGAAACAGTGCTTCATCTCACTCGGTTGCTGTTATTGCGTTACCTCTTATAAACCGGGCGAATACATATACGGGATTCCAGTATGCAGTGGGCACTGAAGCTGGACTAGAGGCCAACAGACGCATATGAAGTGGTCCGGCTAGTCTACTTTCACGCTGTTGCCTGCTGCGGGACGTGATTACGTATGGAAAACGAGAGTAGAAACATATATGCAAGGGCGTCTTGACTAATGAGGTGACGCAGAGAGTTTCATGGTTTCAGTTCTCTGTCCAGCCAACCAGTTTTAGATTTTCTGTGATATCTCCAAACCACTCGAGGCTAATGCAAGGAAGGCTTCTTAAACAATATCACGAAGAGTCTGTGGCCCATCATCGTTCTGCTCGATTTTGTACTACGTCTTTAATGACATGGACACCGACATGATGTTGAACTATAATCTTCCTTCTTTAAAATTTTGTCCCTCCAAATACGAAGCATACTGGAAGCCTCGTGGATTTCGGTGTTTCCTGCGATCACACTCGAAAGATGCAAAGGGGAAAGCTGCCCCCTCCCTTTGGCAAGTTCCTACATGCGTCAGTCAGATCGGTACCAAACGTTGTATATCAACAGAGTATCAACCAAAACTCCGATATAGTGTGCGCTTTGTACTGTCATCCAGGAGAGCCTGGGTAAATAGTAACAAGCAACATCTGACCTACGGAGCACTAAGAGAGTCTGTCGTGTAGGGCTCCGTTGAGGAAGTCTTATCAAGGGTCCTGAGTTCGAGCCCTGATCATGCCAGTTTTTCTGCTCGATTTCGTATGAAGCTGTCATGTCTACTTCCACTTCGTTTATTTGAAAGCAGCATACCTACAGAATGCATTTATAGTTTCACAGAATAAACATAAGCAATCGGAATAGAAGAATAAAGAAACAGGCGCATCACACACGCGGACGTGTTAAGAGTAATTCTTCTTATTATTATTATTATTATTGTTATTGTTACTATTAGTACTTATAAAATTTTTTAGGACATTTTTCCAGGAAAAAAAGCGATCTAATAATATTACAACTTATTTAGGAACAATCTTGGTCGCATGTAGGTTGTTACTTTTTATTTTTAGAGGACCCGTTTCGATCTACTACAGATATCATCATCAGTTGGGTCAACAATCTGCTGAATCGGGTCGTAAGAGATGTGGTCGCTCTGGCCATTAGTGCGCTCTAAACGTCAGTTCGTCCTATCTATGTATTTCAGTCGGGATATGCTAGGAGGTAATACTTAAGGAATGAAATGAATATATAATAATTTGACCTTATCGCAGGGCTTTGTGTTTATTTAAACGAAACCCTATCCCTGAATAAACCTTCAGTAAATATTTCTTACAGGAGTTCAGGACAGTGTAGATACATTAGAGTAAGGAGAGGAATGATCTCTGATTCGTGGAAATACCATTCTAGATTTTTTCCCTAAGTGTTTCAGGAAATCAGGTGAAAAAAATCAGTATTGAATGTTGTTCGTTCCGGCAATTGAACATAGTTAAACGAGTGAAGCTATCTTTACTCGCTTCAAAGAATAACGTACATATCAGCATCAACTCTGGACAAAGAACCGTGACCTAGTGTACTAACGTATTCAACTAAGTATCGGAGAGGGGAATCAGAGGGAGAAAAAGGAAGAAAGGTTAGGTCGAAAACGAGGTCATTAGCGACGGGGCATAAGCTCGAATTGAAGAAGAACAGGTAAGAAAATTGGCTGTGCCTTTATTAAAGGAATCATCGCAGCATTTGCATATGAATGATTTAACAATCAATTGTTTCACCAATCTTCACTCCTCTAGACTGAGATAGGTGGGAGAGTGACCTCAAATACCGAGTAGGCCGGGGGGGGGGGGGGGGGGGAGAGGAGAGGAATGAAGTGCCGAGACGGAAACACAAACAGAAAATTTAAATATTAAGTACATGTTTTTTTCTGCATTATTTATTTATTACTCGCAGTGATGCAAGTTACAAGACGAGCTCGTTTCGGAGTTTTGCTATTATCGAGTGTACCTGTAAGATGGTTTAATAGGTGTAATATTGTTCCCTACGTCTACGTTAGTCTATGTCTACACAGGACACGTTACGCTTACGTCTTCGTTGGCATGACGTGGTCCATATGATATCTTGGAACGTACATGATATAATCTGGTATTTGTATGTTTAGTTTTCATTTGCGTGATCTTGTAAAGCTGTTTTTGACAAATTCGCCTCCAGCGCTGCTAAATGTTTACAACTGAATTTCTATTTGACGGGAAGTCGGTGACCTTTTTTTAATATTGTCGAGGAAAACATTAAGTTCTTGAAGCACATAACGCTAAATAATACCGATCGAGGTAGCGCACCTGTTGGAAATATTGCATTCGTTTTTGGGAAAGGAGCATTCAAATCACCGTTCGTTAATTCTGATTTAGGGGTCTTTGATTTTTCTAAATCACTTCAGGGAACTGACCGTCTAGTTCTTTTAAAGGATCATGGCAGCGTAGATTTCCTAATATTGTCCATAATCTAACGCTCCATCGAAATGACTCGTTGCCGGCGAGGCATTAGCACTTGCGCTTAATTTTCCATAAGGTTTTACAGTTATTGTCTTGTTGGTGGTAACAATTACGGACTGGGAGTAAGAAGAGAAAATGGTCCTCGTTATGTTGAAAAGTAGACCTTGCTTTTGACCGAAGTAGTCTCAGTAAAACTAGAGCATAGCAAGGTCAAAATATGAACCCAGACGGTTCGAATCATAATAGTAGGTTTTTTCCACTGCTACAATTCAGTCTATCTTACACATTAACTAACAGGAGAGAAACAGTATAAAATGTAGGAAGCACTTCGTTATATTTGCTACCATTTTCCGTCCGTTATTTGTTCAGTGCTTTTTCTTGTAGATACGAATAATATTATTCACCTTTTGCAAGTGAATTATGTTTTGTTTCTCAATCGAGAACATTTCGTTTAGGTGCTTTAGATGATTAAATTACTGGCGATGTCTTGAGGAAGGTATGTGAAAAGTGTTTGATCATGAATTCAGTTATATAAGACGAGGGGAAGTTTTTTTTAATCTACAAGATAAACAACACTGTAGGAAACAACTTCTGTAGACTTTTTTATTTAAGGAAGACTTTATGGTATCTAGAATGATATGAAAGCACTGTTCTGTGTGATTCTAATATATTTCTATTTGATGATGACACTAGCTTGATAGTGAAGGAGATTGAGTGCAACATAAGCAGCGTATCAAATAATGCACTTCAAGACATAGCTCATGGCTTGTAGAAAACAAATTGATGCTAAATCGTATTAGTGATACTCAGGTTTCACAGTTTCTAACACACACTTCAACTGTAACTGACATTTTGATTACTTAGAAAGAGCAAATGATTAGTGAGCTTGAACAATTCAAATTCCTTTGTGGTCCTACAGATAGTAAACTATTATAGAAACCCCGTGCTGAATGTCTTATTGAAAACTTGAATGCTGCTATACTTACCATTAGAACAGTATTCGCAATAAGAGATGGTCCAGCACGAAAATTAGTCTGCTTTGCATATCTTCAATCGATTATGTAGTACAACATTATATTCTGGAGTAACTGTTTTCTTTCACAAAGGTTTTTTTTTCTTTTGTTTAGCTCAGAAACGCGCAGTTCGAGAAATATGTGGTGTAAATCCGAGAACCTACTGTTGACCTCTGTTCAGGGATCTGGGAATTCTAGCATCATCCTCTCAATATACACTGCACAGCAAAATAAAAGGCCACTTTTTTGAAAGCCCATCATTTTCACTCGTTAAAACAAAGAAGCTCGAAATTTTACTCGAATGTGGCTATAACTGCGAAACTTCACCACATTTCTTCCCAACACCACCGTGGTCGTGTCACACGGTGGGAAGGTTGTGATAACTTCCCTTAGGCCCATCCACATCTCACACCTTCTCTTGGCGCCTCTGCTATGGGGTTCAGAACCGTGACGCCCATCGTTGTAATTTGGCGGTTTTTTATGGGTGGCCGAGGGAAACATTTTGGACACACCGGTGCTCAGAACCGACACGAAAATACCCTGGAATGTGTCATATAGGGCATAAATGAAACCATCCCTTCACTTGGGCCGTTTATTTTCACACAGTTAGTGATCGAAGGCGAAAGTTCGCAGCGCGATGTGCAACAGGGCGACATTCTTGACAACATTTGTCACTGCTGACACCTGCCAGATGATTCAACCCTTATATAAGAACAGCACGGAGCTGCAGTCCCATTAAAAGTGATTTCACCCCTTTGGAATAAAATGTGACATTTTGTCTCCGGTATGCAGGTTGGAACCACTAGGGACCGTCCAAATCTGAATATTATCCAAAGCAGAAAAGTGTGTTTATGCTTTTCATCCCTCATTTCTTGCACCCTTCTGTGGCATGAATAAAAAGGGCAAAAGCTTCCTGTAAGAAGCCCTGCACCTTTGTTGGGCACTTTAAAAATTCTGTCGAGACACCCATCCACTGATCCCCATCCACTGGCAGTACAGGCAGCCCTTCCGTCCCCCCTCAGATTTTGCATGCAGCCAGCAGACCTTAGTATAGGGAGAGTTGTCTGTCCTGCCAGTGGGTAGGAGTCGATGATGAGTGTCTCTGTACGCAGAATTTTTGAAAGTGGCGCAGGAGGTGTTGCAGAATGGGGAGTTTTTAAAGGGGACCCTATGCCTTTCTATTCATGAACTTATCAATGTCGCACTTGGTCTTTGCACATGCCACAGGAAGGCGCGAAAAAGGAATTGTATTGTGTTTTTAAACTTTCCTTGTTTCTTTCCTCATTGACGGCCAGGTCGAGAGAAATTGTTTTGGAAAGGGTCTCACCATGTTTTTCGGTGGAATTTTGAATCAGAGTACGGAGTGATGTGATGTGGCAGCCTGTTTCAGGCCTTTCTCCTCAAATTTTATCCTATTTGCAACCTATTTGCAACCTATTAAAGTAACAAAGAGGAAGCCTCGCACACTCCTGCTAATCCAGTTTGACAGAAACATTGTTCTTTTTTTGTCACCTCATTGTGCAGCACGAAACTTATGTCATACTGTAATATTTGGAGTATGGATATGTATCATCCGCATGCTGCTCCCAGAAACACTTCCTCTCTCACCCTCTAGTATAGAAAGTAAATGAAGTAAGGGCGTTTCGTATGCAAATAGGATAAAATGTGAAGAGAAAGACGTGAAACAGCCTGCCACCTCACAGACTAAGAGTGGGAGTAACTGTCTGATGATGCGATTGGAGCGGGTTTGACCGACATTATGAAGAATGCGATCAAACAAAGCGAAAGTCGTTGCGCTTTCTAAAATCATTGGAGGAAGTGGTAACCAAACGGTTATTCAAGAGAAGAAACATACTATCAGACTTTTAGAAGAACATAATCCACAGAATGTCGAAGATGTTGAAGGCCTGTTAGATAACGATCATGTAATTTCAGTAAACTTCAAGGCACGGGAGAGGCAGTTCTAATACTAATAATGGACGCAAGATTTAAGAAACGTCAGGACACCTTCAATGGATTTGTAGGCATAGGAAAAGCGATCGACAACGTAGAATGTTGCAAATGTTTGAAATTCTTACAAATATATGTATAAGCTATAAGGGAAGACGGGCAACATACAGCATATACAATAACTAAGAGCAAAGAATGAGAATGGAAGAATAAGAGAGGAAGCTTAATACTGAACGCAGTTGTACTTGTGAAACATCGGTTGATAAAATGTTCCCTGAAAGTAATACAAGTTACTATTTCTAACTTTGAAGAGCAAGAAGGAACGTTGCGCCCTCACATAACTAAAGTTCCCACATGTTTAGTGGCCTTTAAAGTTCTCGAAAATTATAATTTTGTTTCGTAGTTTCTAAAAAACACTATTTTATCTTGTCAAGAATATACAAAGTTTGTTGCAATGTTGGGACAAGACACTACTAAATTTAAGAAAAATATCAAAGCCATTTGATAATGAAATCCTTTTGCCAAAATGTATAACTGTTTTACAGTACAGAGAGGAACTATGAATTCTGTTAATTTGTTGCTAGTTATCAGTCATGGATCTCAAAATATGATGTTAGGTGTGAGGGAGAAACGAAAATCGAGAATGTAAGTGAAATAAGGAGAAAAATATGCTACGTGCTGGTCACTGCTTCTATTGACTCATCATCATTCTCTTGTTCTCAGTTTTAATTACAGCTGATGCTTCCTCCTCGCATCTCATAGTCTATCTTTTCTTCTTAAATTAGTCTCCTTCCACGAAGAAACTCTTGACAGACGCCTTATTTCCAAGAAGTGGATGGAAGTCCTGTTTTTTCTTTATCTCTGGAGAGTGCTATTTCTTACTCACTTTGACCACGTATTGTCAGACGTATTCTTTAGATGAGAAAGTCACAAATTTGTGCCCGTCAGTTGCATGAATTATCGTTCGGTTGATTCTGGAAAACTTCTTCAAGAGATGGTACAGTTTATTCGAGAAGCTATTGTCAGTGCTGCGAGGCTTCCTCTCTATTACTGTAAAAGGCTGGCAATAATCAACCGTTGTGCTATCGGCTCTCTTACCCAAATACTGAATCCTCTGCGTTGGCACTGCAGCTGCTACTAATAGTTCCCCAGCTTACCCTAACTGGCCTCTATATGGATTTGCCTTCCGGTAAGGGTTCATTGTGAGATACAAGACCTGTGTCGATCAATATTACGGCGTCAGCAACTGCAGGCCTAGCCCATAAATCTCTTGAAAACTACTTGTTATTGGTAACAGAGATGCCGAACTGCCGTGAATCAGGACCCGTCTTGAAAACACTGGCCCTGTTCACTTATAATCCTGGTGTAGTAAATATACTGTAGGAATTACATACACATATCAATATACACATCCTATAGCCTAATCTTCTCAGCATTACTCGCAGAGTCGCAATTACTTTAGATTATTCTATACGGCGTGCGGCCCCTAAACCGAACTATACCGTATGGGCAACCCTTAATGAGTGGACTGGTCAGCACGAATCACTTCGCTCAGTGAGCGTGTTTGGCGGCAACCGATAACGCACGTTTTACTAAAAGTGGTTACTGCAATGAAATCTGAAGTTGATGGGTGATAGCTTACGATTGAGAGTATAGCTAGTATGATTGACGGCCGTTCAACAAGTAATGCAACACTTTTTTTCCTCCATCAATTTCGGTTAAAAAATGTAGAAATTGTTGTGGGACGTTGTGGAATATTCCCTCTATACCCCCTACCTCTAAGTTTCATTAAGCTCCGATAGGTGGCAGTGGTATACGTAGCCTTCAAAATGACGTCCAAGCAGAGAGCTGCCACTGAATTTCTTTTACCGGGAAACCAGAGCATCGTAGATATTCATAGGCGCTTGCAGAATATCTACGGAGATCTGACAGTGAACAAAAGCACGGGGAGTTGTCGGGCTATACGTCTGTCATCATCGCAACAAAGTCGCGCAGACCTGTCCGACCTCCTGCGTGCCGGTCGGTCTCACACAGCTGTGACTTCAGCACTGTTGGAACTTACGAGCACTCGCATTCTTGATGATATACACATTGGAATGAAACACCTCATTGCACAGCTAGACATCTCTGTTGGTAGTGACGACACACCCGCCCGCCAATTGCGGTACTCGCAGGTGTGTGGCCGCTGGGCTCCTCGCCGCCTAACGGAAGACGATAAGGATCAACGAAGGACCACCCGTGCGGCATCGCTTGCGCGTAACGAGGCTGACAGTGACAATTTTTTGTCGAACGCCGTCACAGGCGATGAAACGTGGGCTCCTCACTCCGAACCAGAAACAAAAACGGCAACCCATGGAGAGGCGCCACGCCACCTCTCCTCCGCACCCTCAGCTGGAAAAGTTATTGAAACCTGATAGTCAGGGAAGGCAGGATTCGGTTACGATTGTGGACGGGGCCTTAATCAGTTACTATTGGTTGGCTTTCTTTTATGACACACAATTTATTTAAAATCAACAAAAAATAAAAATAATGGCAATAATTTAAGAATTGTCTCACGGCTGAAAGACTTATTGGTCATAAATTAAGAATTGTTTAAAATTGTTGTAACTTAAAATTACAGTTATTAAAATATAAAAGACAAATCACCAAAGATCTTAATGCTCACTGCTAAAATGCAATTACCAAATTAGGATTTTAAAACAAGTAATCATGCTCATAACTGAAGGCCTTAATGGCAATAAATTAAGAATTGTTTCACGGCTGAAGGCCTTAAACACCAAGAATGGTAATGATCAAAAAAATTTAACAATAATACTGTCAAATAGCAATGCATTATCAAAAGTTAATTTAAAAAGACAGGCAACTGATCACCAAACAGGTGAGACAAAATGATAATAAATTTGGTAGCACAACCGTTTAACTTGCTGTAACGCCAAGAGTGGCAATTATATTAAATTTAGAACATACAATAAAACAGCAAATATAATAACAAGGTTAATTCAAAATAACAAGCAACTGATCCCCAAACAGGTGAAACAAATGATGGTAACTTGGTAATACAATAATAAAATAATAACACAATAATAAAACACAAGGGCCAGTCACAGATGGTGCTCCAGGAATCGACCTCTGAGTAGATCAGGCCAAAAACACTTTCGTGAGCAATGAGAAAGGCAGCCAAGAGTTGCATTCACATCACAAGATGGTAACTCAGACTAGTGGCAATCTAACGAATGACTAACGATAATCTGCTGAAGCTACCTAACGTCCGATAACCAATGCAACGATGGAAAAACACGCCAAGGCCAGAACCACTGATCAGCACTACATCCTCAGAATGCTGTGTTTAGAGCGTCCGAAAGGAGAAAGGAACCACTACCACCAGAGCAGAAGAAACACCAACCGACCTACAAATCAAGGAAACTGTCAAAACTACACGCCTTACCGGACAGCAGCGGCAAGGCGAGGAAATGTACACTGCCGTTACATACACAAACCTCCAGGGCAGCGGCCACTAGCAGGAAAAATACTGCTGGTTGAACTTAACAAAAAGTAACACATAGAATGCAGCAATTAGTAACAAGAAGTCGAAGAAAGCTAATTAGATCCGCCTTCCCCAAGCACTCCACTCGCTGCTCTTCGCCTCGGCGACACTGCGAACAGCAACACGAACTCAATTCACTGGAGAATCGCGAGATCTCACAATGGTGGAGTTTTCACTACTCGGATTAAAATCCACTCAAGGCTTGTTGGATCCGGCTGACGACTAGGTCGTGTCCCCTCGCGACCACAGCCCTTTCACCCGGCTGTGCATGCGTGCTGCCAGCGGGCCCGGCGTGTTCTAGCACTGCACTCGTGGCTCCTCCGGAGTCCCCAACCGAACTGCTCACTCACGCGACCCGGAAGAACCACGTCACTCCAAAGATAGGGCCACAGTTACTACACATCAATAACACCGCTGCTGCCACTAGCTGACAGACAACGGTTGCGAAACCAAGTGGTGCCAGTCAACACAAGAAGAAGACAAACAACCGCAACCATAACTAAACGACACAGTCTGGCTTCCAACAGAGGACAGAAACCTACAACAGCACCAACGCGAACCGGAGCACGCCTCAGTTATGGCGACCGTTTTCTGGGACTCTGAAAGGGTTATTCTGTTTGAGGTCCTTCCTCGTGGTACAGCGATGATCTCTGAAGTGTATTGTGCTCCCATCAGGAAGCCGAAGAAACGACAAAAATACAATCGAACTCCTCCTTCTCCGTGACAACGCAAGGAGTCAGACAAGTCTACAGACCCAAGAGAATCTGACAAATCTTAATTGGACTGTTCTTCCTCCTCATCCACCCTACAGCCCGGATCTCGCACCTTCTGACTTCCATCTGTTCGACTCAATGAAGGAAGAAGCCCGCGGGAAGCGATACGTGGATGATAGCGAGGTTATTGATGCAGCAAGACTTTGGCTCCGAGGTCGACCAGTAGTGTGGTACATGGGGGCATACAGGCCCTTCCAACAAGGTCACTTATGGCCGTCGCATTCAACGGAGATTATGTTGAAAAACTGTCTTTTGTAGCCAGAAGAGTGGGGAATAATATGGCGTATTGGGATCCTGAATAAAATCAACCTATTTCACTTAATTTCCCAGAATTTATAGCCTCAGAGGCTTTATGGACATGATTATTGCCTGTAAATTGGGTGGCTAAATGTCACGGGAAGGGTCGTTCCATTTGAAGATGTGCAGCGTATGGCGACCGACTGTTGCGGCGTATGGCGCGAATGTAGTCACGATACTTGAGAAGACTCTTACTAACAGATATACAATGAACATGCCGCTACGTTGCATCTTAACTGAGTTCGAGCGTGGGATAGTATTTCTACAACTATATCTACATGATTACTCTGTAAATCACAATTAAATGCCTGGCAGAGAACCATCTTCAAGCTATTTTTTTCACCGTAGCACTCTCGAAAAGCTCGCGGCAAAAATGAACACTTACGTCTTTCTGTGCGATCTCTGATTATTTGTCTTATGTTATTATTACGATCATTTTTGCCTGCGTAGATGTTAGTCAAAAGAATATTTTCGCCCTCTGAAGAGAAAGCTGGTGAGTGAAATTTCATGAGAAGATCCTTCCGCAACGAAAAACGCCTTTGTTTTAATGATTGTGTGACCTCCCCCTCACTTATCGACCTTAATGACAGTAAAAATTTAACCACGTGTACCTAATGGAAATTTGGGAAAAGCAATCGTTACCGATGTTAATCTGTCGGTAAAGAGGGAGGAAAGGGTTGCATCTAAATGAAAGGAAAAATGCAAATGAAACTGGTGGAAATTAATTTGAAAAAGGGTAAAGTTAATAAAGAAAGTAATTGTGCGGTTCTTACGTTAACAATTAACTGGCGTTAATTGGTTATTTGAGATTTGGGGAAAATTACAGTCGCCAGTCCAATGGACAACTACTATAATAACTGAAAAAGAAACGTTATTGCGCATATAATTAGCACTAAAAGCGTGGCAACTGAAGGTTGACACTTGTTGTGTGAAAACTGAATGTTTGTCAGAAGTAATGAATTACGTTACACTCTGACTTAATTTAGCAAAAGAATTAATAAAACCGGAAAATTGAAAGTTAATTTAGTGACTGAAATTAATAGTGAACTTTGTTTCTGAAGCACTACGAAATTCAATGAAATAAGGTTAGTCTTGGGCTACTTCAACAATCATTTCAAAAGCTACTTGAATCTACGCATTTTAGAAATAAGAGATTTAACTTTGAACTTGAATTAAATGATTCTGAACAATTAACAATAGTAAAATTCAGTACGTACCAAGGTGAGCTGCAGTCACAGGTAATCTAAAATACGGTAACAAAACTCGCACTCTTAAGTTCTGCGTGTGTAATCTAAATATTGTAGCCAGCTATGAATGCCTTAATTGAACTTTGAAATTATAGCAGTGAAATCAAATGATATTACTTTAATGCTGGCGTTTGAATTTCAACAACACTCGAGTTCATTTCGGAAAAGGAAGGGACCCTGCTTGGTAACGCAATTGGGACAATGAACAACAAAGGTTCATGCTAACTTGCTGTATTTTAGTGATGCTAATGGAATAGTTTGAAAAGCTGAGGTCTGCCATACAGTTCTAAAACTTGATGTGCTTTCAGTCTTCCTTGTTGGTTGATTGAAGGTTTGAAGTCGTCGATCGAGGAGGTGGCGACAATCACTCATTGTCGGTCATAGCTGTTGCAGATGCTGGATGTTGGCGCGTCTTATTCTCGGCACGGTCACCAGGCGAAACGCGCTCTTGATGTGTGCCAGCTAATGTTTCCCGTCCGCGACACCATGCCAGAAACTATCATAGCAAGTCGAGCGCAATTACATGCTGCCAAACCCCGGAAGTGCGGCAACTCGCGGGAGCTTCACACAACACACCTGCTCCACCGCCCTACTCCAGCCAACTCTGCTCTGCCCGCGCTCCACGCGACGGAGTTAACACTACCAAATATCCTAAACACTTTGGTTCTCCACACGACCTATCGATGTAATCGTTCGATAGCAGTTTTCCCTAGGCCAGACCCAACGTACAAATACAAATAATATTTACAAAACAAACCAATAATACATCGATGTAAATGCATATATATATATATATATATATATATATATATATATATATATATATATATATATATATATACACACACTCCTGGAAATTGAAATAAGAACACCGTGAATTCATTGTCCCAGGAAGGGGAAACTTTATTGACACATTCCTGGGGTCAGATACATCACATGATCACACTGACAGAACCACAGGCACATAGACACAGGCAACAGAGCATGCACAACGTCGGCACTAGTACAGTGTATATCCACCTTTCGCAGCAATGCAGGCTGCTATTCTCCCATGGAGACGATCGTAGAGATGCTGGATGTAGTCCTGTGGAACGGCTTGCCATGCCATTTCCACCTGGCGCCTCAGTTGGACCAGCGTTCGTGCTGGATGTGCAGACCGCGTGAGACGACGCTTCATCCAGTCCCAAACATGCTCAATGGGGGACAGATCCGGAGATCTTGCTGGCCAGGGTAGTTGACTTACACCTTCTAGAGCACGTTGGGTGGCACGGGATACATGCGGACGTGCATTGTCCTGTTGGAACAGCACGTTCCCTTGCCGGTCTAGGAATGGTAGAACGATGGGTTCGCTGACGGTTTGGATGTACCGTGCGCTATTCAGTGTCCCCTCGACGATCACCAGTGGTGTACGGCCAGTGTAGGAGATCGCTCCCCACACCATGATGCCGGGTGTTGGCCCTGTGTGCCTCGGTCGTATGCAGTCCTGATTGTGGCGCTCACCTGCACGGCGCCAAACACGCATACGACCATCATTGGCACCAAGGCAGAAGCGACTCTCATCGCTGAAGACGACACGTCTCCATTCGTCCCTCCATTCACGCCTGACGCGACACCACTGGAGGCGGGCTGCACGATGTTGGGGCGTGAGCGGAAGACGGCCTAACGGTGTGCGGGACCGTAGCCCAGCTTCATGGAGACGGTTGCGAATGGTCCTCGCCGATACCCCAGGAGCAACAGTGTCCCTAATTTGCTGGGAAGTGGCGGTGCGGTTCCCTACGGCACTGCGTAGGATCCTACGGTCTTGGCGTGCATCCGTGCGTCGCTGCGGTCCGGTCCCAGGTCGACGGGCACGTTCACCTTCCGCCGACCACTGGCGACAACATCGATGTACTGTGGAGACCTCACGCCTCACGTGTTGAGCAATTCGGCGGTACGTCCACCCGGCCTCCCGCATGCCCACTATACGCCCTCGCTCAAAGTCCGTCAACTGCACATACGGTTCACTTCCACGCTGTCGCGGCATGCTACCAGTGTTAAAGACTGCGATGGAGCTCCGTATGCCACGGCAAACTGGCTGACACTGACGGCGGCAGTGCACAAATGCTGCGCAGCTAGCGCCATTCGACGGCCAACACCGCGGTTCCTGGTGTGTCCGCTGTGCCGTGCGTGTGATCATTGCTTGTACAGCCCTCTCGCAGTGTCCGGAGCAAGTATGGTGGGTCTGACACACCGGTGTCAATGTGTTCTTTTTTCCATTTCCAGGAGTGTATATATATATATATTAAAACAATTACAATATATAAAGACACAGAAATGTCACAAGGAAAAAATTTATAGTACAATAGATGGAAATAGGGGGATATGCATTTCCGGCGTTACAATTGCCACCCCAACTAACGTATCGTATCCGTGACACATTATCCCCTAATTCACGATACTACAAAACGAGCTGCCCTTCTTTGAACGTTTTCGTGTCTTCCGACGACCCTATCTGATGCACATACCACATTGCACTGCAATACTCCAAAACAGGGGCCGGGCCGGGGAATTTCTCCGACCGGAGACTGGGTGTTTGTGTCTTCCTCTTCATTTCATCATCATTGATGAAAGTGGAGACACTGGACTGTGTAAAGATTGGGATTTTCTACGGGCGCTGATAACCGTGCAGTTGAGGTCCCTGCAAACCAAATATCAGCATCACCATCATCCAGAAGAGGACATACGAGCGCAGTGTAGGCAGCCTCTTTAATAGACCTGTTGCATTTTCTCAGTGTCCCACCAATAAGTCGCAGTCTTTGGTTTGGTTTACCCACAACATTATCTATATGATCGTTCCAGGTTAAGTTATTTGTGACTGTAATCCGTAACGGTAAAAGGTGCAAGACGCGTCGGCCATAGCACAGCGCAGATTACACAAGAACTCGTATTTCCGAGGTGAAAAATCTCTAGGGTGGATCTTAAATGTTGCAGAGTCAATCGGCTCAAAAGACGCCCACAAGTGGCTGATGAACGGACGTGACGTCGATTCTGCAGATCCATGCGGGTCACTCGACTGCGTCGACGACGTAGCCGGTTTGAATGTGCTCATGAACACATTTCTACCGGGACTTTACGGACACAAGTTCACTGCATAGTTAACAGCTGACGGAAAGCGATTCGCCCTTTTTTGACGTAGCTCAACGAGTAGCATGGACCACTGAACAAGGGTGGCGTGTAGCATGGTCCAATGAATAACGGTATATGCTGTGGCGAGCTAACGGTCGGGTGAGAGTCTGGCGCGTCACCTATGAAGCTATGGATCCAGGGTGTCAACAAGGTGGTGTCGAGGCTTCACGTGGCTCAGTTATAGTCCCCGTCGCAATTAGGCGCCATTGTCCGGCTGTAGGGACCAATGGCAGATGCACATCATGTGGAAATTCTTGTAGGTTATGTACATCCCTTCTTTGAATTAGAGTACTCTGACGGACGTGCCACCTATCAAGGCGGCAGTGTGGCCTGCCAGCGTTCTTGGGTTATATGCAGTTAACTTGATGAACACTACAGTGGATTCAAAACTCAGATCATCCAGACTTAACCGATTCGAGCAAATATGTAATACTGTCAGTACCTGTGTACGCTCGATGGATCGAGCACCAACTTAAGTACGAAAGTGCACTGCACCATTTGTGGGACACCGTCTGTCCAGACGGTTTCCAACACGTCGTAGAGAGCGATGGGTCACAACAGTTTCGCGGGCTAGCTATTACCATCATATCTAGCGCCTTCCCATAATTTTTGGCCCCTCACTGTAACTGTACATTGCATGGGGACGACAATTGTAATTCCAAAGAATTCTTTGCGGGTTGAGAACAGCAATAGAATTGAGAACCGTAACGGAATCGATTTCCATGCGCAACATAAGCTAACGGAATATAATTGTGTTAAACTGTAAATCAAAAGATTATCACACAAAATGAGAAGAAAAATACTGAAATTGGAGAAAAAATGACATAATTTTAATAAAATATGAAAACTCAACCGAGACTGATACATGATTGAAATGTACAAAACGAGTGTATCAGAATTAGCACACGTTAGTACTGAGAATGATTTCCACGACCAGGATACAAGCACAGACGCCCATATATGATACTGTTGATTCTCATGACCTCTCTGGAACGTAAATGTCGTTTTTCGTGCAGGACTACCCTCAACGAGGCAACTACCTGCCGAAAAATTTTTCCAGAACGTTCCTACGACCTTGAGCACATTTTTAACACGTTTGGTGGATCACATTTGTAGTCTACTGCTGCGACATTTATCCCAATGATAAAGCGTTGTTTGTGTTTATCTCTGCTTCAGGTTGCTTATTTCCTTCGCATCGTATAATCTTATCCTGGTGTTACGTCCTGTACTGTCTAACACTTCACAGTGTCTGCAGAGTTCTGAGAGTGCAGACGTTACAACAACGTAGAACTTATTCCCCATCGTTGTGTCCCTGTCGTGGTAGGGTTGTAGGGTATTTTAGCGACTTCTTTTCTTTTTTGGTGTAATATTAGATTTTGTAATTTCCACAAGTTCACCTTTATATACCGAAATCCGAAACCCTCTCAGATGGAGCGCAGCAATATCACGAGCTATGGGATGGAATTTCGGTTAAGTTTATAGCACGTACAGAACTAAACTTTTTATAAAGTTTCGAGGAAAAATCTTTGTTACCTTTTGTGTTACATTAAAAGTATGTTATGCATTTATTTACGAAGGTATGTCTTACGTATTACGTGTAATTGTTCCCTGATTGCTGTCACTGAGCTTGAATGAGAGTGTTTAATAGTAAAGATCCGGAATTCTGGTTCTTAGCGGCACTTCATCCAGAAGAGGAGGAAGAATTCGCCTGAGGAAGTTGGGATACGCTGTGCCGTTTAAACTACCATTGATGAAATAAGGGCCAAAAATTGTAGTACAAAGCACCTCACACCAGACGTTAACTCTCCATTGACGCTGATATTCGACCTGTCTAAGCCATCGTGGGTTGTCGCTGGACCAATAATGCATGTTCCTTCTGTTTACCTGTCCTTTGTTTGAGAAGGAACATTCATCGGTAAACAGAACATTGGAGAAGAAGTTCGGGTTGGCGAGGATTTGCTGCTGTGCCCACTGATAGAACTGTACACGATTCTGGAAATCATTCCCATGCAGTTCTTGATGTAGGTGTACATGGTAAGGATGGAACCAATGACGTGTAAGAATACGATGTACACTGGTTTTAGGAACGATAATCTCGTGTTCAAGCTGTCGTGTGCTCACATGTAGATTCATAGCAACGGAAGCGAGAACAGTAACTTCGGCAGTTTCGTCTGTGAGAGTGCTACGACTATTGCGTTGTCGTGAGTTGAAACTTCCCGTTTCCTGAAGCGCCGCAACAAGACGAGAAAACATCCGTTGGGAAGGTGGGTTCTTGTCAGGATGTCGCTCTAGGTATAGTTTCGCTGCCTGCGTAGCATTTCGCCTAGGCGGCTGGGGTGACCGTGCGGTTCTAGGCGCTTCAGTCTGGAAGCGCGTGACCGCTACGGTCGCAGATTCGAATCCTGCCTCGGGCATGGATGTGTGTGATGTCCTTAGGTTAGTTAGGTTTAAGTAGTTCTAAGTTCTAGGTGACTGATGACCTCAGCAGTTAAGTGCCATAGTGCTCAGAGCCATTTGAACCATTTAATAGCATAAGTAAATTTCGTAAATAAACAGGTAACCGACAGCTGAATCACCGTCGTAAATATGCAGTGCTGAATCTGTAGATAACATTAGTGTACTTGAAGTATTATCAGCTAACCGGACAAAAAAATTAGTCACCGCAGTGCGCATGCTCAGATAAGTTGTTAAGCCTTTAGAGATGGCACAGCAATCGAGTCACGTGCTCAACCGAATGCGCACTGTCTCTACGTGAGCGTAAGGTAGTAGTGATCAGTGAGACATTTATGTCTCTGGTGGATATTGCACGTAAACATGCGTAAATGTAAGGACGTGACAGATTGGCGAAAAAGAGCAATAATGCTTGGCCATGGCTGTAGCCGTGAAGTTGCTGGATTTGTTGATGTTCAGCGTGTCTGTAGGCAGTGGTGTAACACATGTGGCCAGGAAACACGACGTCAGAAAACAGGTCGGGAAAAGATCCTGACTGAAAGGGACCGGAGACACCTTTCACGGCTTGTGAAACAAAATAACTTGTAGACCCAACAGGTATTGCCGCAGGCAGTGAATGAAGGTGCATTACGACCGGTTTGAAAGAGAACATTTGACGGAAACTACTTGCAATGAACATTTGGAGTCGGTCATTTTGCAAGAGGGCATTGCTCACCCAGGCACATAAAGACTACAAAAGCATAGTTAATTGGGCTGGAAGAATATGCGACTTGTTTTATGAACATTCCCCCACCCCATTACATCTAGATTACTCTGACAAGACGGTGAATCCCAGAGAAATCTGTCGGATATATGGAACAGCAGGTAAAATGCCAAAATCAGCATCCCCGCAAATTAGTGGAATTGCGCGATCCGACCCTCAGCGAGTAGCTTAACCTGGATGCGACATACTTTCAAACCTTTGTGGACTCACTTCCTAACAAAATTCAGGTGGTTTTCAAGTTCGGGAGCGGAAATACATAGCAGTAAATGACGCTTGTAATGATTTCTCTAGGGATGATTAATTTTTGTCCGGTGAGTTTATGAATGCCCCTATAAAGGCAGCCAAAGAAACTGGTATAGGCATACGTATCCAAACACAGAGATATGTAAACAGGCAGAATACGGCACTGCGGTCGGCAACGCCTGTAGAAGACAAGTGTCTGACACAGTTGTTAGATCGCTTACTGCTGCCACAACGGCAGGCTATCAAGATGTGAGTGAGTTTTAAAGTGCTGTTATGGATGGCACACGAGCGATGGGACACAGCATCACCGAAATAACGATGAACTGGTGATTTTTCCGTACGAGTGTACCGTGAATATCAGAAATCCGGTAACACTCAAATCTCCGACATCGCTGCGGCCGAAAAAAAGATCGTGCAAGAACGGGAACAATGACGACTACAGAGACTCATTCTACGTGACAGAAGTGCACCCCTTCCGCAGATTGCTGCAGGTTTCAATGCTGGGCCATCAACGAGTGTCATCTTGCGAACCATTCAACGAAACGTCGTCGATATGGGCTTTCAGGAAGGCCCACTCGTGTATCCTCGATGATTGCACAACACACAGGTTTACGCCTCGCCTGAGCCCGTCACACCGACATTGATGACTGGAAACATATTGCCTGGCCGGATGAGTCTCGTTTCAAATTGTATCGAGCAGATACGGGTATGGAGACAACCTCATGAATCCATGGACCCCGATGTCAGCAGGGGACTGATCGAGCTGCTGGAGACTCTGTAATGGTGTGGGGCGTCTGCAGTTGGAGTGGTACGGGACCACTGATACGTCTAGACATGACTGACAGGTGGCACGTACGTAAGCTACCTGTCTGAGTAAGTATCCTGTCTGATCACCTGCATCCATTCATGTCCATTGTGCATTCCGACGGACTTAGGCTATTCCAGTAGGACAATGTGACACACTACACATCCAGAATCGCTACAGTGTGGCTCCAGGAACACTCTTGTGAGTTTAAACACTTCAGCTGGCCACCAAACTCCCCAGACTTGAACATTATTGAACTAATCTTGGTTGCCTTGCAATGTGTTGCTCTCCACCCCCTAGTATACTTACGAATTTATCGACACCCTTGTAGGATTTAGGGCGTCAGTACCCTCCAGCACTGCTTCAGACATTAGTCGAGTCCATGCCACGTCGTGTTGCGGCACTTCTGCGTGCTCGCGGGCGCCCTACATTACATTGGGCAGGTGTACCAATTTCTTTGGCTCTTCAGTGTAGATGACAGCAGGAATGGTACAACTCTTAAAGGCACTTAACTACGTAGAAATAGTATCGAAAGATACTATCATTATCGATCACTTTTAACACTACAAAAAAGCAATTGAACCCTAAACACAATAACCCTTACGTATGGAATGTAATTGGAGGTGCACAGAGAGTGAAAGTTATTGACAAGATGCTGGTATTCATTTGGTTGGATGTACATAGCACCTGTTAAGGCAAAAAGAAGGCAGACCACCTCGCTACGCGATTACTCTATAAAGTTTTCATTATAACGTGTAGCTTAAAAGAAACTCAAAGAAAAGTGGCCAAAAAAAGGTCAAAAAATTAATCTAGATGAAGGACACAGACCAGAGAACTAATTATAGCGATGTTCCAAAATTAATAAATGCTCAGGTAACTTTCAACAACTATTCCGAGACATTAATATAGACACAGGTGATGTTACAAATATTTAATGTGAGCAAATGTGGTGGATGTATCAAGCTGTACTTGCAGTAAAGAAGAGAAAATAAATCATCTACATCTACATGGGGCAGAGGGTTCATCGAATCACTTTCACTTTCTCTACCGTTCCACTTTCGGCCAGTTCTGGGGAGAAACGAACACTGAAATCATTTCGTGCGAGCTCTGATTTCTCTTGTTTCATTCATTCTGAAGAGAAAGTTTGTGACTGAAATTTTGTAAAAAATTTCACCGCAACGAAAACATCTTTAGTTTAATAATTACCATCCCATCTCGCGTATCATATTTCGTGACCCTCTCTCCTGTATTTCGTGGCCGAACAAAACGAGCCGCCCTTCTTTGGACTTTCTCGATGTCCTCCATCAATCCTATGTTGTAAAGATACCATACCACACATCTGTACTCTAGCACAGGATGGACAAGCGTAGTGTAGGCAGGCTCTTCAGTGGATTTGTGGCATCTTGTAAGTGTTCTGCCAATAAAATGCAGGTTTTGGTTCACCTTAACCGCAACAATCTATGTGATCGTTTCAATCTGAGTTGTTCGTAATTGTCATCGTTAGGTATTTAGTTGAAATGACACTCTTTAGATTTGTGTGATTTGTTCTGTAATTGAAATTTAACGGATTCCTTTTAGTACTTATGTGGATAAACTCGCACTATACAATATTTAGGTTCATTTGCCACTTTTCGCACGATGCAAGTATCTTGTCTAAATTATTTTCCAGTTGGTTCTGACCTTCTGATGACTTTAATAGACGGTACATGAGAGCATAATCAGCAAGCAGTCTAAGAGGGCTGCTCAGATTTAATCATTTACATAGATTAGGAACAGCAGAGGCCTTATAACACTTCCCTGCGACACGCCAGATATCACTTATGTTTTATTCGATGACTTTCCATCAGTTACCATGAACTGTGACCTTTCTGATAGGAAATCACGAATGCAGACATACAACTGACCCGATACTCCATAGGCTCGTAATTTAATTAGAAGTCGCTTGTGCAGATGGGTATCAAAAGTCTTCTGGATTTCCAGAAATAAGGAATCTCATTACTTCAAGAGAATAAAGAACTACAGAGCACTTGCCCACAAAAGGGAAAGGTTCGGAGTTCGAGTCTAGGTCTGGCACACAGTTTTAATCTGCTAGAAAGTTTCATATCAGTGTACACTCCGCCACAGAGTGAAAATTTCATTCTGGAAACATCTCCCAGGCTGTGGCTAAGCCATATCTCCGCAATATCCTTTTTTCCAAGACTGCTAGTTCTGAATGGTTCGCAAGCGAGCTTATGTGAAGTTTGAAAGAAAAGAGACGAAGTATTGGCGGAATTAAAGGTGTGAGGACGAGTCATGAGTCATGCTTGGACAGCTCAGATGGTAGAGCACTTGCCCGTGAAAGGCAAAGGTCCCGAGTTCGAGTATCAGTTTTAATCTGCCAGAAAGTTTCAATAAAGAACTAACTGCATACGACCGATATTTTCTGAACCAATGCTATGTGTCAATAGGTAGTTACCTTCGAGATGATTCATAATGTTTGAACACAAAATGAATTCCAAAATCCTACTGAAGATCGACGTCAATGATTCTTCAATTCAGCGGATTAATCCTATTTCCTTTCTTGAGTACTGGTGTGGCCTTTACCAGTTTCCCGTGTTTATACACGGATCTTTCGTCTATCGAGAGGTTGTATCCGATAGCTAAATATTGAGCTATTGTATCAGCATACTCTGAAAGGAACCTAATTGAGATACCATCTGGCCCGGAAGACTTGTTTTGTCAAGTAATTTGAGTTACTCCACTATACCGAGTTACTCATGTTGGCAGTGGTTTAGAGATTCGAATTCTAGGACATTTGCTTCGTCTTCCTTGGTGAAGCAATTTCGGAAAACAGTATTTAGTAACTCCACTTTTGTTGCACTGCTGTCGCTAAAATAACCATTGCTACTGCGCAGTCATGGTATTGATTGTGTCTTTCTGCTGGTCTGCATTACATATGACAAGAATTTCTTTGGATTTTCTTCCAGATTTCGAGACAGAATTTCGTTGTGGAAATTATGAAAAGGGCTTCTCGTAGAAGTCCTGACAAAATTTCGAGTTTGTGTAAAACTTCACCAGTTTTGAGGGGTTTGCCTTCTTTTAAATTTGACTAGCCGAGCGGTCTAAGGCGCTGCAGTCATGGACTGTGCGGCTGGTCCCGGCGGAGGTTCGAGTCCTTCCTCGGGCATGGGTGTGTCTGTTTGTCCTTAGGATAATTTAGGTTACGTAGTGTGTAAGCTTAGGGACTGATGACCTTAGAAGTTAAGTCCCATAAGATTTCACACACATTTGAACATTTTTTAAATTTGGCATACTTTTTCCGTTGCTCTGCAACAGTTTTATGACCTGCTTTGTGCACCATGTGAGATCAGGTCTTTTTATTTACTGGTATAATTGTCTCGATTACTGTCGTTATTATCACGTCAAGTCTGGGTGTAAAAAACTGTCATCGGAAGTCACTTTGATGCCCATGTACGTTAAAGTTTGCAGAGCAATATAGAATCATTTAAACATTGGAGTTAACATATGATCGAGAAGATTCTGGATAATTATAAAGTAGTTACTCTACTTAATGTGACAATCCTATGACATAATATACAGCAAGACAGCAACAAGCGTCAAGACAACAAGAAGCATGTGTGTGTGTATGTGTGTGTGTGTGTGTGTGTGTGTGTGTGTGTGTGTGTGTGTGCTTTTAAATCTACAAAAATAATGTAATCAATCGTTTTGTTGACGTTGGAAGGTCCTGTCGCCATTTTTCCGTTGTTGTGAATTAAATTTATATTTTAAAAATCCACCTTACATCAAACATAATGTTTTCCCTATTTTTTATTCTTTACTCAAAAATATTTCAATACCTACGTTTCATATTCAGATGGACTCGTTTCATTGGTTAAATTGCATGAGTTTTGGAGATGGAGTTCTACAGGTTGGCTTTTTTTATGCTTTTTATAGTTTGATAGCATGTCGTGTTTTCCATCCTATTTTAGAAACTTGGTGTGTTTAGTTTGTGGTTTTTCATAATATAAACTGTTTCTCATACCTGTTGCACTTCAATCTTGCCTCGTATGGCAAATTTCCACACACAAAAAGACTGTTAGGAAAATTTATGTTGCCACATCGCAGTAATAATCTTATTACATGATGTGACACGGTGCATGAGGTAAATTTTCAGTAATGTGAGATCTTGGTACTAAGAACAATGAGTAAACATGCATATCATAAACGAAAACACTCTCTTTCAGTTACTTTATGTATTGCCATATCAGTTTGTGAAACTTTAGTAATGAGTACCATTACTGACAAGGTAATGTCAATAAGAAAACTTATACGAAATATTAAGAATTCTCTGCTTCCTGTGCAACTTTTACTTTCTTCCTGATTATCTGTACCAAACATGTGGTACAGTTGTAATACCGAGACTGTGTGAGGTGGTGGAACTTATTCCTCGTAGGTCACTCCTTTCCAGACGGAAATCTGTGTACATTGTGGAGCATGCTTCTCCCCACTACGCATCTACGCCACAAAAATTAATAAGCTACCGGCAGCAGCCCGGCATATTGAACAATGCACGTTAATGAAGTGCAACCGTGCACACGGTCTTTTTGCATGACGGCTGGCGTAAGCTACCTTAATTTTACTTATCCATACAGCGTTCTGATGACAGCTACATGGTGGAACTCATCATTATCGCAGGGCATTCTCTTACGTGCCAAGTCCCTTGTGTTTTTGGTTCCTGCTTTTGTTTGTTGAAATTGTCCCTTTAAGGAAAAAAATTCCGTTAGCATTTGATAACAAAAAAGGCGAAGGAAAGAATAGTACTGTCTGTTGCATGTTAGTTGCAAAACAAGTCATCCAAGATGTTAAAAAGAGAGACAGGGTAAGTGCCATTTCTAATACCTTGTGGTGTATTAACCCACAGTAAACGGGTGCAGGTGAGGTTTCTAAAAGGTAGCACACTTTAACTGCTTTCTTTGCTGCAGTCAGAAGGTGAAGCATACAAAATAAAATAAAAAAACCAATTCAAAACGTTATAGCACTACCACGTTTCATTTTTTAAATATAAAATGGAAATACCTTCGTTCAAAAGTATTTTATTGTACTGTTACCTCCACCTAGACAGTTCATTACACGACAAGCGAAAAATTTCAGAGCTGCCCCAGGGAGACAGTCAATGAAATAATTTCTCTTATGGGCTCCAGGAGATTTATGACAAGGTCAGGTGACATGTGTAATTGATTTCTCATTTCCTTTATTTTTCTTTGTTGGAGATACCTGCTTTCCTTACAAAAAGTAATCAATTTACGAGATGATGAAAGAATTCTAGAGTGTGTTACTAAAGGTGACTTCAGAGACTGGCAGACTTTCGTGACCACCTGCAGAGCAGAGGGGAGGGGCAGGGGGAAGGGAATCGTTTCAACATCTTGCGGTCCGTAAACCTGTTCATGTATCACGTAACGATCAAGCCATCTCTCCTCGAAGTGATGTGAACACTTGTGACGGATACTTGAGTGGTTGGATAACATTCGATAGACACCGTTATATAAGCTCTGCTACCAAGCTCCTTGGTAAGGAACGCAGTGTGGGGATTGGTTGCTGATACATGAATTATGATGAAGTGTTGTGATATTTTATGTTTGCTGCACAGGTGATGAAGGGATTTTTACAGCTGCCAAAGTGTTAACACAAATTTAGTCTATCTATTTTGCTATATTTCGCCTTGGGCTACAATGCTCTAACCGCGCGTATGCAATAAACTGAATTATGACCAGAAGTTTTTGGCTCATTAGAATGTGTACGAATAAATCCGTACAATATTGAAGACATTATGATGAATGGTGAGTTGTTGCAGAGAACTAAATCACCACAGACGATAACAGGTATCAATACAAGTTCTGAACCAAGGATAATTTCTGTGGGTCATAGAGACCGAAACCTGGAAGTCGTTACAAACAAGTTGTGATTTGGATAGTTCGTGGTAACCTGCATGATATCAACCACTAAGTACTATACAGTTCCACGTTATTGTGTCATTGCGTCATTAGTTACGTCAATTTTTCGTCTATTAATGTCTCCTGTCTACATCTTGGATCACAGATACGAATTTAGCCTCACAAACCACTCAACACTTGTTACCGAAATCCCATCGCTGTTCGTTCCAAAGGTGACAACCATTAACTGAAAGCGAGAAAGCCTTCCTTTTTCCACTAAAAAAACTTAATCGTTGGAAAAAGCGTCCCATTCAGTCCTGAAACTGTTTTGTAGAAAAGTATGGATTGCAATACAACGTCAGTTCGACATCGTCTCTGCAATCAAGTCACTACAACATATGGTTAAGCATGAGGATGCTAGTCTACTGTGGTATATTAAAATAGACCATCCCGAGGTCAACAGTTATTGTTTACAGAATGAAATTTTCACTCTGCAGCGGAATGTGCGCTGGTAAGAAACTTCCTGGCAAATTAAAACTGTTTGCCGGACCGAGACTCGAACTCGGGACCTTTTACTTTCGCGGACAAGTGCTCTACCATCTTTTTTTTTTGTTTTTTGTTTATTCGTTATATTTGGTCGTAGCGGACGTCACATGACATTCGTTGAAGTTCGTTGTTGATCCTTTCACTCGGCTTTTTATGACAGAGGCCAGCCAGCGCTCTGACCGAACACGCTGAGCTACCGTGCCGGCACCATCTGAGCTACCCAAGCCGGACTCGCGACCGCTCGTCAAAGCTTTAATTCAGCCCGTACCTCGTCTCCTACCTTCAAGATTTCACAGACGTTCGCCAGTAGATCTTTCAGAACTAGCACTCCTGGCTGAAAGGATATTGCGGAGATATGACTTAGCCACAGCCTGGGGGAGATTTGTAGATCATGGATTTTGATGCCCTTCAAATATGTTGTAGAGGCACTCACCCTGAGTACGCGGCTATCTCGTTTTTTAGCGACGGGCCTTGGTTTTTGGGAAAATCGATTTTGAAGTTCATTGCGTACTTTGTATACGCGTAACATTAAATTTATTTCGAACAAGTCAGCGTAGCGCAGCGGTAAAGGTTGACGGCCACCACACTGGAATACTGTGTTCGAATCCTGCTCGTGTACTTTTTTTTCAAAATGGACCGAATTTTTCAATTTTATTTCAAGGAATATTAACAAACAGTGTAAGGTGTGCGAAATTATAGTGTTATATTCAGTTATTAATTTTTTCAAATATTCATTCCGTTTGTGGTTCGCAGTTGGAGTTCCAAATGTTCGTACAACGGCCGCTTCTTGTATTCCCTGAAATCGATCTCCGCCCATTATCATCCCCTCTCCCGTGAATACCGTTAGCCGTAACGGGAACCGCAGCTCTTAGTTGCGACCAGTGAGTATACGAGTTGCATTCCTTTAGGTTCGCATCTAACTAAAGCATCAGTTGCTCTCAAAGCGTCTCTAGTGCCGTGTGTTAGAAAAAAATTGTGAAATGGAAGAACCAAGTGTTTCTGGAGTAGTGCAGTCAGAAGAAGATCCACAAGTAGAGGAGTTGAACGAAAAACCAAAGGGCGAAATCATAAATGCCATTAAATGCGCCGAAAATCAACTCCGCGAACAGGATTCGAACACAGTACCTCCAGTGCGGTAACCGTGAACCTTTAACGCAGCCCTACCCTGACTTGCTCGGAATAAATGTAATGTTACGGGTATACAAAGTGCGCAATGAAATTCAAAATCGATTTTCTCAAAAACCAAGGCCCGTCGCTAAAAAAACCGGATGGCCATGTACTCCGGGTAAGTGCCTCTACAACATATTTGAAGCGCATCAAAATACGCGATTTACAGTATGGAGGGTCCGCTTGTTAGCCACAGCCTGGGGGGGATGTTTCCAGAATGAAATTTTCACTCTGCAGTGGAGTGTACGCTGATATGAAACTTCCTGGCAGATTAAAACTGTGTGCTGGACAGACACTCGAACTCGGGACCTTTGCCTTTTGCGGGCAAGTGCTCTCTAGTTCGTTATTAGCTTGAAGTAATAAGATCCCATATTTCTGGTATCCAGAAGGCTTTTGATACCTGTCTTCACAAGCGAAATCTATGGAGTATCGGCTCAGTGGTATGTCTGCATTCGTGATTTCCTATCAGAAAGGTCACAGTTCGTGGTAACTGATGGAAAGTCATCGAGTAAAACATAAGTCGTATCTGGCATGTCGCAGGAAAGTGTCATAGGCCCTCTGGTGTTCCTGATCTATGTAAATGATTAAACCTGAGGAGCCCTCTTAGACTGCTTGCTGATTATGCTCTCATGTACCGTCTATTAAAGTCTTCAGAAGGTCAGAACCTAAATAATATATAGTGAGAGTTTAATCTGCCGGGAAGATTCAGTTATTGTTTAGTTTTTGGATGAACTGATCTACTACGGAAAATCTACTGTATCCGAAAGATGATCGATAGATCATAGTTCTATCTAAATTATTGCAGAATCTCAGGCCAATCCAGCCAACCTCCCTGATTTTTCCCCAACCACGACCCAGTGGACCTTGCTTGCCATTTGGACAACGACAGGATCATGCTGATGTAGAATAAGCTTGACCCCACACAGTTAGGGAACCTAACATTAGTTAAAATGGTTACACAAGGATCAGTGTTCATTTATAGTTGACCAGAACTAATTGAGCCCATAACAAATAAACAGTCTTACAATAGAACATCATATTTCCGTGTCGCCTCTAAACCATTAGATAAAAAAGAGATACCAGACCCCCGCTATGTCCAACAACGGTTATAAAAATATCATTTCATGTAGTGTGACACGTTGTACAACGTTCATTCACAGAACAATGATGGGACTGTCTAAAAATATTCAGAAGACAAGAAAAAAGGAGAAAAATCAATAGATTATCATGAAGATTCACATAAATGTAAATCTATATGTAATGGTCCATGTTATAATCAAGAAAATGAATAATGATAAATAAATAAATATCAAGGATGTCTGAACCACTCTAAGTGACAGTGCGGCAGCGATTTTGTGATGAATGGGTTCTGGGTAGCAGCGCAACCATGAAAGCCGAATCTTATCACCTCTCAACATGTCACTCTTTCACTGACCTAGGGAACCGTGCTACTGTGAAACTCTTCTGTAGTAACTGACGTGGATTTCCGGTGAACGGATCGGACAGCGCGCTTCAGAGTTTGGCGGTCCACATTAGTTAATTTTTTGTGCGTACTACTGTAATGCTTCAGTGACATTCAACAACACAATAACACCGCTGGGAGTGAACTGGAGCATGTGAAGCTTCTATGGAATATCCCTGGCCGAAGTAAGATCCTTACAACCTTTTCTCTTCGAGAACTCATTCAGACATCTCTGTTAATTCATCCTATTGTAACAAATTACACTACTGGCCATTAAAATTGCTACACCATGAAGATGACGTGCTACACACGCGAAATTTAACCGACAGGAAGAAGATGCTGTGATATGCAAATGATTAGCTTTTCAGAGCATTCACACAAGGTTGGCGCCGGTGGCGACACCTAAAACGTGCTGACATGAAGAAAGTTTCCAACCGATTTCTCATACACAAACAGCAGTTGACCGGCGTTGCCTGGTGAAACGTTGTTGTGATGCGTCTTGTAAGGAGGAGAAATGCATACCATCACGTTTCCGACTTTGATAAAGGTCGAATTGTAGCCTATCACGATTGCGGTTTATCGTATCGCGACATTGCCGCTCGCGTCGGTCGGGATCCAATGACTGTTAGCAGAATATGGAATCGATGGGTTCAGGAGGGTAATACGGAACACCGTGCTGGATCCCAACGGCCTCGTATCACTAGCAGTCGTGATGACAGGCATCTTATCCGCATGGCTGTAACGGATCGTGCAGCCACATCTCCATCCTTGACTCAACAGATGGGGACGTTTGCAAGACGACAACCATCTGCACGAACAGTTCGACGACGTATGCAGCAGCATGGACTATCAGCTCGGAGACCGTGGCTGCGGTTACTCTTGACGCTGCATCACAGACAGGGGCGCCTGCGATGGTGTACTCAACGACGAACCTGGGCGAACGAATGGCAAAACGTCATTTTTTCGGATGAATCCAGGTTCTGTTTACAGCATCATGATGGTGGCATCCGTGTTTGGCGACATCGCGGTGAACGCACATTGGAAGCGTGTATTCGTCATCGTCATACTGGCGTATCACCCGGCGTGATGGTATGGGGTGCCATTGGTTACACGTCTCGGTCATCTCTTGTTCGCATTGACGGCACTTTGAACAGTGAACGTTACATTTCAGATGTGTTACGACCCTTGGCTCTACCCTTCATTCGATTCCTGCGAAACCCTACATTTCAGCAGGATATTGTACGACCGCATGTTGCAGGTCCTGTACGGGCCTTTCTGGATACAGAAAAGGTTCGACTGCTGCCCTGGCCAGCACATTCTCCAGATCTCTCACCAATTGAAAACGTCTGGTCAATGGTGGCCGAGCAACTGGCTCGTCACAATACGCCAGTCACTACTCTTGATGAACTGTGGTATCGTGGTGAAGCGGCGTGGGCAGCTGTACCTGTACACGCCATCCAAGCTCTGTTTGACTCAATACCCAGGCGTATCAAGGCCTTTATTATGGCCAGAGGCGATTGCTCAGGGTACTGAGTTCTCAGGATCTATGCACCCAAATTGCGTGAAAATGCAATCACGTGTCAGTTCTGGTATAATATATTTGTCTAATTAATACCCGTTTATCATCTGTATTTCTTCTTGGTGTAGCAATTTTAATGGCCAGTAGTGTACATATGTACCCACGAATGCATAAGATGGAAAACAGCATATCTGTTGAAGTTTCTGGATGAATGGTGAGCAGTATGCACGATACAATGTTGCTGTCAGTTTAACTGGAATCATCTTGACAAAAAATCAGGCGTTTAGAAAAATAACAAACTGCCGGAGGTTGTTTTAAGCGCTACTGCCGTTAGAGCACTACAGCTCTCACTCCACTATAAACGATACTGTATATGACAGAAGATAACATACAACGAAGGAAATAATATTTTGTGGATTTTACCTTCAGATTGTAAGGGGGCAGATGCGTCACATCTGTGGCCGAACTTGAAAGCAAACAGGTCGTTTGAATCTGAATGCAAGTCTTGAAAGCGAAATCTGGACTTATTGAAATTCTATAAGAATGACTTAACTATCTCCACGCGTCCTCTAGCAGCAGCTGGTCGATCTCACCATAGCAAACTGTAGACTAAAGCAGCTGCAGAATCCATCGTTGGCGATACACCAACGACGCTCGACAGCGGATAAGTTCGAAGCAGCCCGAAATCTTTCCAAGTTCCTCAGATCGCATGCTCTGGCTGTGTCGCAGCTCACCGGAGAAGAAACCTGGCGGTGGAGGCTCCCAGCTAAGAAGTAATTTTGCGTCGAAGCTACGGACCTTCTGAGCGCCGAACTGTAAATCTATACCTTAGAAAGCCGGCCGGGGTGGCCGAGCGCTTCTAGGCGCTACAGTCTGGCTAGATGGTTCAAATGGCTCCGAGCACTATGGGACTTAATATCTGAGGTCATCAGTCCCCTAGAACTTAGAACTACTTAAACCTAACTAACCTAAGGACGCCACACACATCCATGCCCGAGGCAGGAATCGAACCTGCGACCGTAGCGGTCGCGTGGTTCCAGACTGTAGCGCCGACCGATGTGGCCGAGTATCTTTTTCTTTCCTCTCTCTCTCTCTCTCTCTCTCTCTCTCTCTCTCTCTCTCTCTGTGCCCAGTGAGGTGGGTCGTCGTCAGCAGAGTTTTTCTCAACCTCTAGTTTATTTACATTAGCCAATCTTAGAAATTCTTGCGTTACGTAAATATTTAGTTTTTGTGAACGCAATGTTCAGTAGGATCTCATGCTTTTCGAAGACATTCCAAAAAAACACTTTAGTGCGTTCCAACGAAACACAGCCTCCTATGCCTTGTTGCACAGTAGTGCCCTTTTCTGATCTATCTGAAAACAGAGATCCTTCTCCTTCCACATTTGGGGCATAAACTGGTCGCTGATGGGAGCCTTACACCACAGGAGATAGTATCTGTGTAGCCTGTACTACAAAAGAGTGTCTGGCAGACCGCATGGCACTGACTTGCGCCCCTCCCAATGTGTCCTTCTGAGAACTACTCGGATGGTGGTTCCTCTGTTTGCCTCCACGACTCTGCTACTCGCTCAAGCACTGTTGCCTAATTCCAGTCTACTCTGAACATCCTCTTACTTATATAAAGCAAGCAAATTCGAATAAAAATGTTAATTACGACAACTACTAGGGACAGTCACTAGTATGCTATACGTTCCTCTATGTCGATTAATTCATCTGATGTGATAGATCTTTATATTCCTATTTTATGTATATTATGTTTCAGTTTTGGAAAAAAATGTCGTATAACAATATACGGATCTAGAATTAACAGATCACAGCTCAAATGCTGTATCAGTTTATGTGTGCACTACTTACATGGGAGAAAATGTTCCGCTTGTCATTGTTTTCGATCTATCACTTATGAATTGTGAATTTCAGTTGCCCACACTAATAAAGCAATCACAGAATTTGCAGCCAAACATCCAACTGCACTGAAATAATTTCAAGCGTTAACGTGGCATTCTGTCATCTGGAGCCAGTTCAAATGCTGATCTGCCCGTCCTGTTTCTGTTTTCTTCTCATCCACATACTCTATGCTTGTGACTGCCAGAAGTGTGTATTTACCTGGAGCTCCACCGACTTCTTAGACCACCTGTTCCGATGGCGTTTCTGAGAATTTATTTAACGTCGGTATACTATATGGTGGATTTCTAGTAGCCTACCTGTGAGTGAAGGGAATTTATAACAGTATGTGGAAAATTTTATTAGATTCGAAATAAGTGACAAGAAAATCCAGTTAGGTGAAGTCCATGGACGATTAACGTCTCCCCATTTTTCGTTTCTGTGGTGGTATGTATGAGCTTAGTTATTTACTTCAAATAATTAATTCAGTTAAGAAATCAAAAAAAGGGGGTTCAAAATGGAACATGCACTCAACTCCAAATATGCTGTTATCTGCGGTAAAAGTATCGATATTGATCAAAAATTGAGTTATATCGGTTTTAACTTTTGAAATGTGCTGCTACAGAAGAATGCTGAAGATTATATGGGTATATCACGTAACTAATGAGGAGGTATTGAATAGAATTGGCGAGAAGAGGAATTCGCGGCACAATTTGACTAGAAGAAGGGATCGGTTGGAAGGGCACATTCTGAGGCACCAAGGGATCACCAGTTTAGTACTGGAGGGAAGCGTGGAGGGTAAAAATCGTAAAGAAAGACCAAGAGATGAATGCGCTAAGCAGATTCAGAAGGATGTAGGTTGCAGTAGGTACTCGGAGACAGAGAGGCTTGTTCAGGATAGAGTAGCATGGAGAGCCGCATCAAACCAGTCTTTGGACTGAAGACCACAACAACAACATCGCTTTTTATGCATAAAAGGAAAATGAATTTTCTGTATATTTTCTTAATTTATCTGAAATAAATATCGTGACTGACTCAACTGATATAATACAGTGGCATAGCGAAACTATTATAAATTTCAAAATCCTTTGAGCTCTTCTGCAGAAACGTAGCTTACTGACTTGCTTACAACTAGTTAGCTGTGGGAGACGCTGTTAGTGTGAATTACTGTAGCTTTTGATAGCTGAGTGTTCCTCTGCCCGGCGTACAACATCAGTGATGAGTATATAAATCTCCAGGCTTTCGTGACCACTGCCATTGAAGGTAAAATCATCTAGATTGTTAGGCCCCTTCGTGTTCTTAGAATTTCTTCACACTTGGTTTCTACTGGGATATCTTCAATAAAAAGTCCGAGGTTACTTTGAATGCTGCATTCCAGGTCATTAAAATAGAACATGAGCGCTGAGGGTTTCGACGTACTTCCGTGCAGCACGCTGAGATCACTTCTGTTTCTGTTGATGACTCCCTATCCAAGATAGCACGTTCTGTCCTCCCCATTGATAAATCTTTAACCCACTCACAACTTTTGATACCCGATCTTCATCTCTGTGCGGCAGTGAAGCAATTTCATTGACAGTGAGACAACAGATTTGTTTGGGGATAACATAACTAAACAGAAAACAGCTAAAGCTATAAAAAGAAATGGAACAGTAAGTGACTTTCCACACGATGATAGAAGACCTATACCACCTTTAATTGTTAACCCCACAATAAAAAACAGAATTAATGATGTATAGTATCGGAGAGAATATTAAATAATACACTGAATGCAACGTGACAGATATACGACATCTGTAATGGCTTCGGAGTCAGCTAAGGTGAACTTCGTAGCCAATGTGCGTAGTATACGATACACGTTTTACTACCTTCTTCTGTTTGTTACAACACCGACAGCGCCTGTTGTAAGGACGACTGTAAATAACAGCGAGCGATGCTGAAGAGTGGATAAAAGACGCTTCGGGAGCCGCCGAGACACTGGTTGCCCTCGAGAGCCCTCACCCAGGAAGAGGCGTGGGCGTGTATGCGACATGGACGGACAACCCGTTTCACCTGCGCCGTAACTTGTTTATAAGGCTCAATAGTGATACGAAAAAAGCGATAATGAGAAACTGTGCCAAGTTAATGTAGATGGCCTTCGACAGCTGTAGACTGGATATTCTAAGACCTGTAGACCATCGTTAATTTTTAAAAATTATTATTATTTATTTATTTATTTACGTTTTTGGGAGGAATCTTTAGTCTCCTGACCGTTCTGAAGCAGCTCAACACGAATTTCTTTCTTGTGCCAACCTCTTTAACTCAGAGAAGCATTTCCACTCTACGGCCTTAGTTGTTTCTTGAATGTATTTGAATCCGTGCTTACCCCTGTGGTTTTTACCCTCTAAATCTTTTTCTCGTACCATAAGAATTATTCCCTGATGCACTGAAGGCATGAATTAAAAAACGCATTCAGTCACAACTTTTCGTGTTTTATTAAGTACACGATGCATTTCGGACCCTGCGGGTTCATCATCAGGTGTATTTCGTCTTAATAAATGCTTTATTTTTTTCTCTTGAATGAGGTGAAATGCATATTCCTGCCATGAACAGGTTTGATGTTAGGTTATGAATTTCTAACATCAAACCTTTTCATGACACGGATATGCATTTCACCTCATTCAAGAGAAAAAATAAGGTCCAACGTCGGTGTTGACTGGTACAGAGAAGGCGTTAAGCTTTGTGTACTGCAGTCATCAAGGGTACACGAGTGGGCCTTCGGCTCCGAAAGCCCATATCGATAATGTCTGGTTGAATGGTTCGCACGCTGACACTTGTTGACGGCCCAGCATTGGAATCTGCAGCAATTTGCGGAAGGGTTGCACTTCTGTCACGTAGAATGATTCTTTTCGGTCGTTGGTCCCGGTCTTGCAGGATGTTTTTCCAGCTGCAGCGATGTCAGAGATTTGATGTTTTACCAGATTGGTAATGTTCACAGTACACTCATGGAATGGTCGTAAGTCAAAATCCCCACTTCATCGCTATCTTGAAGATGCTGTGTCCCATCGCTCGTGCGGCGACTGTAACACCACGCTCAAACTCAGTAGTAACCGATCTAACAACTGCGCCAGACACATGTCTTATTTAGACGTTGCCGACCACAGTGCCGTCTTCTGCCTATTTACATATCTCTGTATTTGAATACGCATGCCTATACCAGTTTCTTTGGCGCTTCGGTGTATATTCATTTTGGGTCACTGTAGGCCATGAAATGTTGGATTTAATTTGTCCTTTTCTCCTTTTCGGAATATTTCTGGCTTATTTACTTCGGTATGAACTGTTTTCTATGCAACTACACCCTCTTTTGAGAAGTACTGGCTATTCTCAATTCGAACCGTCATCAGGTCACCTCTAATACATATTTTCTGTAGTAATTGGAACCATCTCTGAAAGTCGAGATCTTTTGCACTTTGAACCTGAAGATGTGTATTACAGTGCAACGCCAACTAAAGTAACGCCGCTTTCACACTATACGGTTTTGACCGTACGGCAAAAAGCCGTACGGCTGTAGGTGTGAAGAAATGTATGGCGCCTTTCACATTATACGGCGACGGCAAAATGCCGCTGCCGTGCCGTGCTGCAGCCGTGTCTTGCCACTACAACAGACGGTCGCCGTACGGCAAGTTCGACAACAGTGGCCTACGTGACTAAGTGCATGCTTTCACACTGGACGGTTTTGAGCCGTACGGCGTCGACTAGTTCGTTGTAGTGTCGTTTTATTCATTTGTGTTTATTCTTGTTTACTGAAAAGTGTAGAAGAATGGATGAAATTGATACTGAACTTTTGATAACCTTGGTGGAAGTAAGACCTGTTCTGTGGGACAAAACTCTAGATGCGTATAGAGATCGTATTGCTACAAAGAATGCTTGGCGGGAAGTTTGCGTAGCACTGAAGCAAGATTTTGATGAGATGGAAGACAAAGATAAAAATGCGTTTGGTAAGTATTTATTTAATATATTAATATTACATTTAATACGTTTTAAACAGTTTTTATTTAACGTTATAAATTTTATTCTAAAAGTAAATCGTTTGTTTATAAGTAAATTACTGCTACCAGTCACGTTTTTTTTGTTTTGTTTATATTTTGCACGACGCGTTTCGGGAAATAATTCCCATCCTTAAGTGCGTTTTTCTCTAAGTTTTCATCATGTGTGGTGTCTTTTTATGTGTCAGGTCTTGCATTCTGTTTTCTTTACTGTAATTTATAAGAGAAACACGCACAAGACCTCACAAATAAAAAAACACTACACATAATGAAAACTTAGAGAAAAAAACGCACTTGAAGATCGGAATTATTTCCCGAAACGCGTCGTACAAAATATAAACAAAACGATTAAAAACGTGAGTGGTAGCAGTAATTTATTTATAAAGAAAACTATTTACTATACAGTCGCAGGCTTTCACAAACAATCTACAAAAAGGAAAAGGCTTGTTAATTTATATCTTTGACATCTGCCATGACACGCTTCCAGCATTTGTCATAAAATATTTACAAAGAGTGTTCCTTATGGCGTTGGCTGTCAGTCCTCCTCTTATGTTGGCATCTTGGGCTAAGTCTTCCAAACCAGTGAAGGATGTGGTGTCTTCAATTATAAATCCATCTCTCTGACGTACAAAATTGTGTAAAACAATGCAAGCTTTAACCATTTTTACTGCAAAATCTGGATGAACATTTAAAGGTCGGTGAAACAACCGCCACTTATTGGTGAGGATGCCAAAAGCACATTCCACATACCTCCTTGCTCTGCACAAACGGTAATTAAATACACGTTTCTCAACTGTCAAGTTTGTTCCCCCAAAAGGCCGGAGCAAATGCGTGTGTAGGCCAAATGCTGCGTCTCCCACGAAGAAGTAGGGTACTTTTGGACCTTCCGTACCAGGCAGACATTGGACGTCTGGAAATTCCAGGGAATTACTTTCTATTGACTTCCATAAACTGGACCGTCTGAACACTGAAGAGTCACAGTCTTTGCCATAACTTCCTACGTCGACATAAATGAACCTGTAGTTGGAATCCGCTACAGCCATCAGAACCACAGAAAAGTATTCTTTGTAATTGAAGTACATTGATCCGCTATTAAATGGGGCAGTAAGACGGATATGTTTTCCATCCACCGCTCCTAAGCAGTGGGGGAAATTAGCAGTACGTTCAAATCCAGCCGCTATTGATTCCCATACCTCTTTGGTCGGTCTTTGTATACATTCTTCCCGCAGTGATGACCAAATTGCTGTGCATACATCATTAACCACTTTACTTGCTGTAGAAATCCCAATTCTGTACTGGAAATGTAAGTCAGTGAAGGAACAACCGCTTGCCAGATACCTGAACAAAACGAAAAAAAATCAGTGACATTTAGTTTGCAGTGGACATTTTTTGTTACAGTTTTGCTTTTTTCTATACAAAATTAAAATGTTTTCATACAGTTTTGTTTCCTTTTGATGTAGGTATAGAAGTAATACGGAGGTGGACCAATCTACGAGACTCCTTTGTGAAGTCAAACATAAAAATTCAAGCTGCGAAAAAAAGTGGCTCAGCAGCAAGGAAAAAGAAAAAGTATGTATATTCTGATCAGCTGCAGTTTCTAAAAAAGCTGTATGATGCTCGAGAGACGGAGGACAGTTTTCAATCGGAACGCACCGCCAGACTGGAAGAAGATATAGAAACGCAGGGCTCCGTCGAAAATACTGAGAATGTTTCTGGGCCATTTGATACAGCACCCACACAACAAACATCCAAAAGCGAGTGCCATACAAACAGAAAACATAGAAAACCTGATGCAATCGAAATGAAAATATTACGAGCTCTGGAAGAAGACAAACCTTGCAGCAAAATGTCATTTTTACTTAGTCTGAAGCCTCATCTGGAAAAATTTGATGAACAGGATTATCTTCAGTTTCAGATGGGAGTCCTCAAAGTTATAGAAAATATATATGAAAGGAGAAATATATTGACAGCTCAACCTCCTCCATTTACCCATTACACACCTCCCATGCCCTATAATAATAGATTTCAAGCTTATTCTTATTCACCTATGGAAAATGCTGCTCCAATATCCTCTTACCATACGCATCAGATTCGTCCTCCTCCAGCTGCACCAAACCCAACTACTTTTCTCGAACAACCATTACAGACTTCTCAAGGTCGCAGTTCTTATCAACGAATTAATAAAGTGCCACCACCATACCCTTCGCCTTCCACAAGTAGCCATGAAGGCCCACCATCAACAACGCAGTTCTACAACGTTTTTGCAGAGAGCCTGTCGCCACAAAGTGACAGTACAGTCAGTCCTGCTACAAACTCTTTGGTTTCAACTGCTGATATTGATATTGACTTTTCTACTTCATAATCTGAGCGTAATAAAAATGTAAAACACAAATAAATAAGTAAATAAACAGAACTAGTTTTTATGTATTAAATTACCTTAACGTGATAGCCAGCATTTGAACAGGTTGGATGCAATTGCGGAATTGTGTGTTTTGTCGTTGTAACACATCCTTTAGTTTTCTATGTAATTCGTCAAACGAGGTAATAGACATTCGGAAATAGTTAAAGAATTTATTTCCGTCGTTCCTCAAATCTTCAAAGAGTGTATAAAATAAACCCACTTCGTCTCTTCTCTGGTTAATGGGGTGTACCCACAAAAGACGACCTTTTCTTTTGCGGCGACGATGAAGCAACCACAAAGCAACAACTCGTTTACGGTTCATCTTGATACACACATTAAGCAAACTGAATAGACACCAACAACTGGTCACGTCAAAAAGCCGTGTAATGTGAAAGCAACACAGGCACGGCTAAAACTCGTACGGCTTTTTGCCGTACGGTCAAAACCGTATAGTGTGAAAGCGGCGTAAGGCTTGGAAAGTCCAATTTCTGTAGCCCGAGTGTGTTCCAGTTAAATATGACCCCCCACCCCCACCCCTCCAGTTATACCAACTTCAATTACGTTTCCGGGATATATGTTGCGGGTTCGCTGAATTCATTCTCCGTGGCCAAAACAGTTCGTACTACATTTTCCATTTTATGTTAGTCTAAAAAGTAAATGTCTGAAAGAAGAAGTTTTTTCTTTATGCCAAGCTTTCTTCGCACTGTGCTACATACCACCAGCATGTGGTTTTTAATAAACACCGAGCGTTATGTTTTTCCTACTTCAATCAATGTTTGCCCTAAATTTAGAAAGGCTGTATACTGCTAAAAGACCTCACGTTATTTGCACAAATTTCCACATACTTGTCAGTCTAAGTTTTTGTCCTCTTTCAAAATATTTATGAAGTGAGGAAACTGCTGGTCAAATTCACAAAAATGTCGTATCACGCTTGTGTGTCCTGAATGAGTTGTTAGTAACTTTTTACACCATTTGTGTTGCGAGATAGCTACTGATTTATCTAACGCTGTCTCATAAACACATGAAAACGTATGCCCTGCTGGATCTGCGCTCTGTTTCGTGACTAGTATGTATTCCCCAATTCTTAGCTTCTCCTCAACCTTGTCTAAGTTTAGTTTGTTAATATTGCTGCTCCCACCGCTACGATAAATGAGCTGCAGTGAAACTAGCTGCGCAAACATGTACCTGGCTAGTCAGGCTGGACTGATAGAGCAACCTGTTGTCAGGTGCAGTGCGCTGAGCGGATCCCGCAAAGCCACCCAGGCTACTGCAAACACAAGCCGGCCTGGTTTAACCACTGCGCTTCCGTACATGTGTGCTCGTGTGTCTCCGTTCCGGTAGTTTGAGCTGCTTTAATGGTTGCGGCGGAGATAGGGGCTGGCACGTTTGAATGGGGCTTATCACACCTCTGTGTAGAACCGCATCCCGTAACTTTAATAGCTGAGGATCACAACTATGAGTGATTTAACCCGCCAGGATAGCCGAGAGCGCTAATGCCCTGCTTCCTGGACTCGGGTAGGCATGCCGGCCCCGGATCGAATCCGCCCGGCAGATTAACGACGACGGCCGGTGTGCCGGCCAGCCTGAATGTGGTTTTTAGGCGGTTTCCTACATCATTCTAGGTGAATACTGGGCTGGTCCCCACGTCCCGCCTCAGTTACACGACTCACAGACATTTGAAACACATTCACACTATTTACACTAGATGCAGAGAGCTGGGGTACACGAATTCAGACCTGGGGGGTACGGGGTGGCGGCAGGAAGGGCATCCGGCCACCCCTTACAATTAACCATGCCAAATCCGGTTAACCATTAACAACATCATTATTTGAAAAGAAATATTAACTTGATTTCAAATTTCGAGAGCTATGAGATGGTTCGTAAACTTTTTCAGAGGAAGCGGAAGAATTTCTTTGCTTTCTAAGGAGAATGCGTGGCCTTGAGTGCAGGTGATAAATTTTCCAAGACAACTGGTTATTCACTCACGAGTTAACGTGTTGCCTCGAGTCGGTATCGTTACGGGAGATAGCGTAATTTACTTTGTATCGGTGGAATGCTTCCAACACATTTCTGCGCAGCGAATGCTGTTATGGAGATTGTCTCACAAATTACCGGAATTAACACGTAAGACCTACCTCATTCTGTGGATCTGGGGCTAATAATGCCAAAACTGAGTTATAAATTTGACTTTCTTATTTTTTCGATTAAACCCTCAAGAATCACGTCAACTGTGTACCTTCAGAGTGTTGTTTTTCATTTTTACGATGTTTATATCCTATGTATCGGATTATACCACAAGGTGTTCGGAGTGCCCGGTGTTTATCACAACAGACGTGATTATAATCTTTATTTAGATGTTAAATATGGTACCTCCCAAAGAGAGAAGAGATTGAAACGTCCCCTTAGAAAAATTGTACAAGACTGTGCTTAAACTGACACACAATATTTTTTAGCGCAACGCAATCTGACTTTCAAAAATCCCTACAAAAGAATGGCCCTGACTAACATTAACCTATACTTTTCACAAATCACTTACCTCACAAAAATCTTCGTTACTCGAACTACTGCAATACAGGGAGCGCCACTACTGCCAGCTAAATAAAAGATTCAAACTACAGAAGGAACTAACTACTGATAGGGATAGTTAGCAAATGAAAGATTTTAATAGAGAACAAATAATGTATTTACCTTAATAGTCATAATATATATAGCAGTTCATGACATCCATTCTTACAAATTTCAAAACTCCGCCATTTCTCTCCCCACATCCACCACTGCTGGCGGCTCACCTCCAACTGCGCAACGCTATGCGCTGTTCACAGACAGCTGCCCAACACTACAATGGCAGACAACAATGCAAACTAGCCACAGACTGCACACAGCACAGCCAGTGATTTTCATATAGAGCGCTACGTAACGTTGCCAATAAGAAAACAAGATTTTAATAGAGAACAAACAATGTATTTACCTTAATAGTCATAATATATACATCAGTTCATGACATCCAGTCTAACAAATTTCAAAACTCCGCCATTTCTCTCCCCACATCCACCACTGCTGGCGGCTCACCTCCAACTGCACAACACTACCCGCTGTTCACATCCAGCTGCCGCTGCCAAACACTACAATGGGAGACAACAATGCAAACTAGCCACAGACTGCACACAGCACAGCCAGTGATTTTCATACAGAGCGCTACGTAATGTTGCCAATAAGAAAACCTAAACAGCCTACTTACATAGCCCCCATGCTCCCCACAAAAAATTTTTCAAATTGTTTTGGGCACTGGCCAATACATATTTGTCAAAATTTTTTCACAATTACAATAACAAAGAAATCAAATGCACACACGTATTGATACAATGTTGGTCAAAAGCTAAAATTTTCTCACAGTCCATAAAGACAGTCCTGATCATTCATCACAGTGAAACTGCCGTTTCTTTTCTCAAAGTCTGAGCAGTAAAAGACAATGCACATGGAAGTAGTGGATTTCCATGCAGTCTTGAAGAAGTAGTGTTGTCCTTCCAACGGAAAGACAGTGCTGACTCTTGCATGGTGACAGGTAATGGGCCACAACAGAGCAAACCCACAACAGAGTCATTCGACGTTTTGAAGAATATTGGTAGGTAGGTCATCACAGAGTAGACCCACTGTAGTCCTGGTAGAGATGAAACGTCCCCTTAGAACAATTGTACAAGACTGTGCTTAAACTGACACACAATATTTTTTAGCGCAATGGAATCTGACTTTCAATAATCCCTACAAAAGAATGGCCCTGACTAACATTAACCTATACCTTTCACAAATCACTTACCTCACAAAAATCTTCGTTACTCGAACTAGTGCAATACAGGGAGCGCCACTACTGCCAGCTAAATAAAAGATTCAAACTGCAGAAGGCACTAACTACTGACAGGGATAGTTAGCAAATGAAAGATTTTAATAGAGAACAAATAATGTATTTACCTTAATAGTCATAATATATATAGCAGTTCATGACATCCATTCTTACAAATTTCAAAACTCCGCCATCTCTCTCCCCACATCCATCACTGCTGGCGGCTCACCTCCAACTGCGCAACGCTACGCGCTGTTCACATCCATCTGCCCAACACTACAATGGCAGACAACAATGCAAACTAGCCACAGACTGCACACAGCACAGCCAGTGATTTTCATATAGAGCGCTACGTAACGTTGCCAATAAGAAAACATATACAGCCTACTTACAAGATTAGTTTTGAAATATACTGTTTGACGAAAAAAGTAAAGCACATAGAAGGGGAAGAAATGAAACTTCACAGGTTGGGACGGTATATAACGGTATTATAGTGATTAAAAATGCCGACGTTTTGACGGATTTCGCAGCATTGCAAAAGGACTGATGTAACGTCGGTAAAAACGTAGGTATTCTACATCGTAGTTGTTGTAGTACACTCCTGGAAATGGAAAAAAGAACACATTGACACCGGTGTGTCAGACCCACCATACTTGCTCCGGACACTGCGAGAGGGCTGTACAAGCAATGATCACACGCACGGCACAGCGGACACACCAGGAACCGCGGTGTTGGCCGTCGAATGGCGCTAGCTGCGCAGCATTTGTGCACCGCCGCCGTCAGTGTCAGCCAGTTTGCCGTAGCATACGGAGCTCCATCGCAGTCTTTAACACTGGTAGCATGCCGCGACAGCGTGGACGTGAACCGTATGTGCAGTTGACGGACTTTGAGCGAGGGCGTATAGTGGGCATGCGGGAGGCCGGGTGGACGTACCGCCGAATTGCACAACACGTGGGGCGTGAGGTCTCCACAGTACATCGATGTTGTCGCCAGTGGTCGGCGGAAGGTGCACGTGCCCGTCGACCTGGGACCGGACCGCAGCGACGCACGGATGCACGCCAAGACCGTAGGATCCTACGCAGTGCCGTAGGGGACCGCACCGCCACTTCCCAGCAAATTAGGGACACTGTTGCTCCTGGGGTATCGGCGAGGACCATTCGCAACCGTCTCCATGAAGCTGGGCTACGGTCCCGCTCACCGTTAGGCCGTCTTCCGCTCACGCTCCAACATCGTGCAGCCCGCCTCCAGTGGTGTCGCGACAGGCGTGAATGGAGGGACGAATGGAGACGTGTCGTCTTCAGCGATGAGAGTCGCTTTGCCTTGGTGCCAATGATGGTCGTATGCGTGTTTGGCGCCGTGCAGGTGTTCGCCACAATCAGGACTGCATACGACCGAGGCACACAGGGCCAACACCCGGCATCATGGTGTGGGGAGCGATCTCCTACACTGGCCGTACACCACTGGTGATCGTCGAGGGGACACTGAATAGTGCACGGTACATCCAAACCGTCATCGAACCCATCGTTCTACCATTCCTAGACAGGCAAGGGAACTTGCTGTTCCAACAGGACAATGCACGTCCGCATGTATCCCGTGCCACCCAACGTGCTCTAGAAGGTGTAAGTCAACTACCCTGGCCAGCAAGATCTCCGGATCTGTCCCCCATTGAGCATGTTTGGGACTGGATGAAGCGTCGTCTCACGCGGTCTGCACGTCCAGCACGAACGCTGGTCCAACTGAGGCGCCAGGTGGAAATGGCATGGCAAGCCGTTCCACAGGACTACATCCAGCATCTCTACGATCGTCTCCATGGGAGAATAGCAGCCTGCATTGCTGCGAAAGGTGGATATACACTGTACTAGTGCCGACATTGTGCATGCTCTGTTGCCTGTGTCTATGTGCCTGTGGTTCTGTCAGTGTGATCATGTGATGTATCTGACCCCAGGAATGTGTCAATAAAGTTTCCCCTTCCTGGGACAATGAATTCACGGTGTTCTTATTTAAATTTCCAGGAGTGTATTTTATAATGACACAGCCTAATACACAAAACGATTTGATTCGTATCGACAGAAGCTCCGGAAGCCTTCTAACTTACAATACGAGTCGATTTAACAAGGAACAGTTATCAGTATGAAGTTCCACCATTTGGCCTGGATGCATGGACTGATTGGGTCGGGAAAAGTGACGTAAAGTCGTTGTATCCTATTCTGAGGCAAGTTGGGCCCACAAGTGTCGTAATCGGTCCTTGATATCCTGGGTACAGAGTTGACGTCCGAGATGGCCCCATACATATTCTATCGATGACAGATCTGAGGATTTTGCTTGTTACGGGAGTACTCGAACATCACGCACGCACTTCACAGACACACGAGCATTGTCCTTTTGAAAAATGGTATCACAGCATTGTCAAATGAGAGGTCACAGATGAGGACGCAGGATGATGTCCTTAACGTACCATTGTGCAGTCAGATTCCTTCAATAACCACCAACCGTGACGTGAAGTCATACACTAAAGACACCAGGAGTAAATCTGCCCTGCCTCTCCAAAGCATTGGAAGAACGGAACCTCTCCCTTGATCGCCGGCATACTCACCGTTGTTGGCATTCGATGTAGTGCAGAACCGCGTTCCATCGCTGAACGTAAAGCGACGCCATTCAGGAGCAGTCCATGCGTTGCGGTCACGGCACCACTTCATACGTAGTCGCTTATTTTGTGGTGTTAACGGTGAGCCTACGCATGGGAAAATAATTCGCTAGGCCGGCTGTTGATAGTTTCCGACCAATGTTGCGGTGTGGCAGAGATCGTGACAGGGAGCCCTTACTTATTCTCGGATGCCAGGCGTAGATGCGAAGGGGTTACGATGTGTTTGGTCCGCATTAAGGTGTGGTCAGCCCGAACCTTGACGAGAGTGCCAACCCTCGCGTTCCAAAACTATGCAATTTCGGGCCACTTTCATATGCCTCACAAATCTGGATATTGCACGATTCGCCCAGACAGCAAACGGAGATTCACGATGAGGACCCTTCCAGGCACTATCAGGTGCTGATAACGCTGTCTCACGAGTATGCTGCATCTCTGTGTCTTTCGCAGTGCCGTACCAGGCCATATAAAACACTAAACATGAACAACGCTAATGTACTGCGGTGACTGCTTACCTATCTTAGAGAAATGCAGCTTTATTCCTCTACATTCGCACCTAAGGCGTGTGCATGTATGAAGTTACATTGACATCTGATCGTGTCGTCCGTATGCTTCACTTTATTGTCAGGAAGAGTAATACGCCTATTGAAAGTGATAAATGTTTAGTATTAATCACACAGATTTTCTTTACTAACTAAAGCCCGCTTTACGTGATGACTTTATGCAGCAGTGTTCCTCGATTTTGCCAGTTATTCGTTGTGTTTTTGTCGGAAACTAACGTTTGCCTTCAACACAAGTAATAAATTTTACACAGTACTCCCCTCATCTCTTTTCGCACGAAAGGAAAAAAAGATCACACGACATTAATTGCACGATCTATCTTAAGTAATGCAATTTTTGGAGGCGATCCATTCAATTTTCAGTGTGTTCTGTCTTTGTGGCAATACAGATCACGAAGCTTCTTGTTTAACTGAAGCCAACTTGGTCATTCTTGTGTGGAAGCAAGTACAGTTCGCGGTTACTGAATTGTCGGCATCGTTTTCCGTAATGGCAACCGTTCCGTGTGCACCCGTAGAGCCCAGTGGCTCTGAAAAGATCATGAGAATATCCTGAGCTATAACACAAAAACCGACTCGTTGCTAAATCCAGTAACGTGCTAGTAATGTAGATCTTCGTAGAGAAATGGTCTATCGTCAGATCTGACATGACACACGAGAAAATAATTGCCTGACGACACGAAGGGCAACTATCTCTAGAAAAAAATTCTCTCTTGTGTTTACTTATATTATCAGCGAGAAATTTTGTTAGTGACACCGTTAAGTCAGCTAATATAAATACACTGTGTGTAACAATTTGTAGGGATAGGAATGGCTTAACTACACAGGTTCAGCTGTAGGTGGCAGAATTAGGTTCATTGGCACGATGCCAGGAAAACGCAGTCAGTCTACAGAGACTGCTTACAGAGCTCTTGTGCGGCCCATCCTAAAGTATTTCTCAAATGTATGGGACTCACACCAAATAGTAGTATTGGGGAATATTGAATGTATAGAAAGAATGGCAGCACGCATGGTCACAGTTTGTTTTGACCCATGGGACAGTGTGACAGTGTTCGGTGATGCAGAGAAATCTGAAATGGCAGACACGTGACAATAGACGACAATTATCCTGTGAAAGCCTCCGTAAAAAATTTGAAGTACGAGCACTAAGCGAGGAATCTATATAGAATATGGCACAATACCATACGTATCGCTCCTGTACTTCTTAAGTAATAGAACCCAGTACGTTGTCCTTGATGGTGAGTGTTCATCGGAGGTGAGGGTATCATCTGGAGTGCCCCAGGGAAGTATGGTAGGTCCGCTGTTGTTTTCTATCTACATAAATGGTCTTTCGGATAGGGTGGATAGCAATGTGCGGCAGTTTGCTGATGATGCTGTGGTGTACGGGAAGGTGTCGTCGTTGAATGACTGTAGGAGGATACAAGATGACTTGGACAGGATTTGTGATTGGTGTAAAGTATGGCAGCTAACAGTAAATATAGATAAATGTAAATTAATGCAGATGAATAAGAAAAATAATCCTGTAATGTCTGAATACTCCATTAGTAATGTAGCGCTTGATACAGTCACGTCGATTAAATATTTGGGCGTAACATTGCAGAGCGATATGAAGTGGGACAAGCATGTAATGGCAGTTGTGGGGAAGGCGGATAGTCGCCTTCGGTTCATTGATAGAATTTTGGGAAGATGTGGTTCATCTGTAAAGGAGACCTATTCTTGAGTACTACTCGAGCGTTTGGGATCCCTATCAGGTCGGATTGAGGGAGGACATAGAAGCAATTCAGAGGCGGGCTGCTAGATTTGTTACTGGTGGGTCTGATAATCACGCGAGTGTTACGGAAATGCTTCAGGAACTCGGGTGGGAGTCTCTAGAGAAAAGGAGGCGTTCTTTTCGTGAATCGCTACTGAGGAAATTTAGAGAACCAGCATTTGAAGCTGACTGCAGAACAATTTTACTGCCGCCAACTTACATTTCGCGGAAAGACCACAAAGTTAAGATAACGGAGATTAAGGCTCGTACAGAGGCATATAGGCAGTCATTTTTCCCTCGTTCTGTTTGGGAGTGAAACAGGGAGAGAAGATGCAAATGTGGTACGAGGTACCCTCAGCCACGCACCATATGGTGGATTGCGGAGTATGTATGTAGATGTAGATGTAGACGCACCGTGAAGACAAGGCTATACTGGCCATGGCGCCACAGAGGCGTCTAAGCAAACTTTCATCACGCACTAAGAAAGAGAATCGAACGTTGTAAGGGTGCAATAATTGGTACATACAATAGGAAGTACACTGTCATAGAACTGACAGTGGTTTGGAGAGTATAGATGTTGATGTAGAAGTAGATGTTCATGAAATTGCCGTTTAAGGCAATTTATGATGAAAGAACTGCTCTGTAGTCCAAACAAGACACAGCCAAGGCAAAAGCACCAGAGGCGCAAAGATGCGAGTTGGTGCTAGTGACATAGACTCGCCACGTGCGCGAGTTCCACCAGCGCCACCCGTGGCGCTGAGGTTGAAGATATCGATTTTGCAGCGGCCAATTGCCGGTCGAGTGCATTCCCACTGACCGGACGACAACGGACAGAGACCTACTAGGAAAACAGAAGGGCAGCTCTCTCCCACTTGGTTGTAGATCATCGTCCAGTGCTGACTTAGACAGAGAACGACGTTTAGCGAACTCTTAGAAGAGAACGGACAGTTGTAAATTGCATTTGCTATGGACTGTAAAGTTTACCAACGATTATTTGCACTTAGCCATTGGAGGCCTTTTTTTGTGTTATATTACAAGAGTGCTGCAGACATCAATATTCAACTAGTCACAAAGACAAGTAAACCTTACAACTTATTTGTGTGACTTCGTTGCTAGTTTGTTGGACTCTTGTAGAACCTTCATTCTCCTATCCTGTTGCCTGACCCTGGGGCGTAGCTGTGTAATAGTGGTAGGGACAAATTGTCTTAGCGGTGTACTGCGCCAGAACTCGTTTCACGAACCCAGAAACTCTGGCTACCTTAACAACAGCGGCAACTCGGCTTCCACAGCAGTAGCGACGAGGACTTTACAAAACTGGCGACGAGGGTTTACAAAAAGAACGTTTTTAATTTCATAGTGGTGAAGGTAATTCTCTTTCTGTTATTCAGTGGGATAATTAAATTTTCTACAGTAATAGCAGATACCGTCCCCTATCCATAAAATCGGAGCAAAATGTCTTGACGTTCATGGAAAAGCAGTACGATGCGTAACAGATTCACTTTGTAGCGTAGGATTTAGATTGAGAGGTGTTTTAGCTGTGCAGGCGTAGCTTTCAGTATTTTTATTACCACTTCATTTACACGTAAATACAAATGTAACTATACAGTAAACTCTCTTCTAAACAAAGATTCCTTGAGGCCCGAATAAACTTGCACAGGCCTTGAACAACACAAAAATGTTATTGAATTAGGAGGGCGTGCTAAAAAGTAACGTTTCTGAAATCTTGATGTGAAAACTCTTCAACCTCTTTAAACAAAACAAACGTTATTAACATTCTACATTCTTCATGTCTACATATTTGTTCCTCTACGTAGTTACCCAGGAGACGAGCACATTTCTTCCAGAGAGAGAGACCAGTTTTCTGATACCGTCACTGTAGAATGTTTGACTTCGTTGACGGTGCCACAACCTCACCTCTGCTTGAACCGCTTCATCACGGTCAAAGTCCCTAAATTTTGGAAACATAAAAATTGGGTGGGGCCATGTCGTGACAATATAGAGGATGATCGATAACAGTGAACCCAAGGCGTCGGACTGTTGGAGATGTCGCAGCGCTTATGGGTGGTCTGGCCTTCTCATGCTAAAGAAGAGGGTGCTCATGTGCTTCGAATTCGAAAATCGATTATAGCAGGCTGTTTCTCGAGCACTGACACAGTTACGTTACATCGGAGCCCTTTATTGGCAGAGGACTGCAAATATGTAGACACAAGGGTAAAGATGTAGATTGTTGATAACATTTACTTTATTTTAAAAGGTTTAAGAGTTTTCATATAAAAAATTCGGAGGCACTACTTTTCAGCACGCCTGCGTGATAGCAATAATTAATACGTAACAATTCACTCTGGGTCCACATGAGCAACCTAATAATGACACAGCACTTGACAATATACGGCGTTCGGCCTTCACTAGTTATGACAACAGTAACTTATTATAACACAGACTATTCACTTATCGCCATCCGGAGTGGCCTTGCGGTTCTAGGCACTACAGTCTGAAACCGAGCGACCGCTACGGTCGCAGGTTCGAATCCTACCTCGGGCATGGATGTGTGTGATGTCCTTAGGTTAGTTAGGTTTAATTAGTTCTAAGTTCTAGGCGACTGATGACCTTAGAAGTTAAGTCGCATAGTGCTCAGAGCCATTTGAACCACTCACTTATCTATAACGGCAAACTGAGAGAAATCGCTAGTAGCTACTTCTTGTTTGGCTACTACTAGCTACCCCCAATAACCAAGTCACCAACTACTAATGTACTACTCAACTACTCGTACTTGGTCCGCCCGGTTAGCCGTGCGGTCTATCGCACGGCTTTCCGGGCGGGAAGGAGCACCTGGTTCCCGGCACGAATCCGCCCGGCGGATTTTGTCGAGGTCCGGTGAACCGGCCAGTCTGTAGATGGTTTTTAGGCGGATTTCCATCTGCCTCGGCGAATGCGGGCTGGTTCCCCTTATTCCGCCTCAGTTACACTATGTCGGCGATTACTGCGCAAACAAGTTCTCCACGTACGCGTACACCACCATTACTGTACCACGCAAACATAGGGGTTGCACTCGTCTGGTGTGAGACGTTCCCTGGGGGGTCCACCGGGGTCCAAACCGCACAGTAACCCTGGGTTCGGTCTGGGGTGGCGGAGGGGTGAAGTGGACTGCTGTAGTCGTCGTGGGGTTGTGGATCACTGCGGCTGCGGCGGGGACGGAGCCTCTCCGTCGTTTATAGGTCCCCGGTTAACGTACAATACAATACTCATACTTACGTCTAAGTGGCCAATACACCAATTACATCTACGAGGGCTACTCGGAAGGTAAGGTCTAATGAGTAGCGTAATGGAAACGACCTGAAAATCCGATGAAGCTTTGGCAGATGTATTGGACAGAGTATCTAGTACGCCTGTCGATCGTGACACGTCGCTCGTTTCAGTTTTGAGCACACAGTGTGCACGTAAAGATGTCAAGAAAATAATGTCTTTGGCCAAGTATGAATGTCTGCGAGAGATTTCATGCACCCCACACAACGTAAATGTCATGCGCCGGCCGGTGTGGCCGTGCGGTTCTAGGCGCTTCAGTCTGGAACCGCGTGACCGCTACGGTCGCAGGTTCGAATCCTGCCTCGGGCATGGATGTGTGTGATGTCCTTAGGTTACTTAGGTTTAAGTAGTTCTAAGTTCTAGGGGACTTATAACCTCACAAGTTAAGTCCCATAGTGCTCAGAGCCATTTTTTGAGCCAATACACCTTTCCGTAAACACTGTGATTAAATTTGACCACAAGAGCACCAGGATACCAACAGTAACTCGAAAGCAGTATGATCGTGCTAGATGCAATCCACTGAAACCGTTCCTCGCCTTCCTGCAATGCTGTATGTGCGACCTGGAGGAAATAACACCCGCTCTAGAAGCTTATTGCCTACACGCCCGTGTAGACTGTGTCCGTCCGGTGTTGATGCGGATGCTAACTCGGCAAGTGTCTTGGACTTAGCTTCTTACGGAATTGATTTCCTTGGTGTCTTTCCAGCAAATTCCGCCACTGATTATCCAAGCGCAGGCCGAACTTGCTGCCTCGGCCGCCGCCACAGACCGCTGCACCCCACGCTGACGACAGCGTACAACATCTCCGACCACAGACTCGGCGCTTCCTCCATGGAGGCGCATTTGTTTTATTTGAGACCAGCTGACTGCTCGCCGCTGGTCGCACCTCTCCGCAGCATGGTCACGGCAGTGCCCCGCCGGAACATGTCTTGCAGCGCCTACACTCTAGCTGCTTGAGCACCACATTGCCAAGAACAAGATTGCTGGCGGCCGGAAAATAACGTGCCTTTGGACATGGCACAACTTGATAACCGTACAAGTTTAACTAGCTTTTACAAAGGGCTGTACGAGAATTTACCGTAGTCTGCATATTCAGTTTTCATAGACATATAGCCAGGAAACTAAAGGTAGTAAGTCTAATACAAAAATGTGCAAGTTGTCTCTTCTCCCGCAAAAAATCTGGGAAGAAAAGTCTTCTTACAAAGGAAGTTTGAATAAGGAACTCTGAAACATCCCCTTAGAAAAATTAAGAAAGACTTTGCTGGTAAACCTCTTACGTTATTTGTTTTTCAAACAGCTGAGCAAAACCGAACGTACTCAGAAATTACTCTGTTTACTTATTCTGATCAACGGTAAACTCACACACAATATATTTTTTAGCGCAACGCAATCTGACTTTCAATAATCCCTACAAAAGAATGGCCCTGACCAACAATAACCTATACCTTTCATGAATCACTTACCTCACAAAAATCTTCGTTACTCAAACTATTGCAATACAGCGAGCGCCAGTACTGCCAGCTAAATAAAAGATTCTGACTACTGAAGGCACTAACTAATGATAGGCATAGTTAGCAAATGAAAGATTTTGGTGGAGAACAAACAATGTATTTACCTTAATAATGTTCAAAAGTCATCATATATATATCAGTTCATGATATCCAGTATTAAAAATTTACTCTTTCTGATGGACACACGTCCAGATCGTCCGCTCTCAAAATTCTGCCATCTCTCCCCTCACATCCACCACTGCTGGCGGCTCACCTGCAACTGCGCAACGCTAGGCGCTGTTTACATCCAACTGCCCAACACTACAATTGCAAATATTCCATCAATGCAAACCAACCACAGACTGCACACACCACAGTCAGTGATTTTCATACAGAGCGCACGTGGCATTACCAACATAAAAACCTAAACAGCCTACTTAACAACTCTTCAGTAACATTTTTTCCTTTCTTTTTATTAAATTACACGATGCATTTCGGACGTTGTGGGCCATATTGAGGTGCAAATTGTCTTATACATAATTTACATTCGCTCTTAAGTGAAGTGAAATGCAATTTTGAAACAAACATCATTTGAGATTGGCTTACGTTGGTTTTATCCGTACTCTTGTCGCACTTCACCTAACTAAATTTGTAAGCACATGTGCACCTTGGATGATGTGATGTGTGACGACAGTAGGAGTAAATCAACATATGCTGACCTCAAACGGTTAGAAATGGTCATCCTTGTTTGTTTGGAAAATGCAATTCACCTCACTCAAGAAAAAATGAAAATTATGTATTACACGATTTGCGCCTGAAGATGGACCCACAGGGGCCTAAATGCATCGTGTACTTTAGTGAAAAAAGAAAAAAAAGTTGTGACTGAAGGCGTTTTTGTTCAGACGTCCTGTAAATTGAACATGGTCACATTCACCGCTGCAAAATATGGATAAAATTAAACTGAAGTCTTCCTGTTGTGGGGTCGGGTCTGTAGCCCTTTCTGCGCCCCTACAGCGATAGTGGACTGCATTATATCTAGAACATGTGGAAAAGAGGCATGCTTGCCTCAATATATCCCACGGACACTGCACCGATGGGTAGCTGCCCATCTGACATCAAGAATGTTCCTCGTCTGGCATCTGTCTTGCTTACTACTGGTTGGTGCACACCACCCATGCCTTTTCTCGCTCTGGATTTCAATTGACAGAGCAAGAATTTGTCAGAGGCCCTACTGAGTATGGCGATCTCTCTGTAGTGAATTGTCCCTTACCTTTGTGTCTGCGTTCTATCTATATAGCTGCTTCTTTCAAAAACCGAGTAACATTGACATAGTCCGAAGGCTGCCGAAACTATTCTGTCACAGTAATAGGTATTTCGCACTGCAAACAGCATAGTGCCACATGGTTGAGGTCTGCGATCTTATCTGGATGGTCTACACAGTACTCGCACGGCTGGACTTCCATCGTGATCCAACCTGATGCGCTTTGTAGCAGTAGTGTGCTTATTAGACAGTTTTATCTGTGGAAACTTGTTTTTTGACAGATAAAATGGCTCAAATGGCTCTGAGCACTATGGGACTTAACATCTCAGGTCATCAGTCCCCTATAATTTAGAACTACTTAAACCTAACTAACCATGCCCGAGACTGGATTCGAACCTGCGAGCGTAGCGGTCGCCTGGTTCCAGACTGAAGCGCCTAGAACCGCTCGGCCACACCCGCCGGCTTTTGACTGATCCCTCAGCTGTACTGAAGCATAAGGTCTTCCTTTCGACTGTTATGAGGCCTAGCACATCTGTGTCCATTCCTGCAAATCTTGCTTCTTTTAAGCCGGCAACGTAATCGGTACGCGGAAGACAAATGTAGTAAGACTCGCCATCAACCACACTGCGTTTCACCAGCTGGTCCGCAACTCGTTAAATGAGGTGCCAGAGTGCCTCTCGATTCATAATAACTGGATACATTTGTGTTGGCCTGTGTTGACAACTTAAACGGCACATAGATGTGGCACGCTTTCATTGTACCCAGCAAGGAAACAGCTATCGTTCACTTCTTTGTTGGTCTATTCCGTAGCAGTTTCTTCCAGAGCTGTAAACAACCACCACCGTGAAATAGCACCGTTACCTGATGAGTAGAACCGGTTGGTCAGACTGAAGACACTTCGTGGTAACAGGACGTGCTACGCATCGGATGCTTAAGCGTCAGCTGACATTAGCTTTGCACTATACATAAGGTCGTAGCTGGTACAGAACCATCGAGGGAGGATTCTGTTCTCCAGCGCATGCCCTGGAGTGGAGCCCTGGAGCACGGCCGCCTCCATGCCCTTGGCCTTGCCTTTACGTAACGGGTCGCGCCTGAGCGCACAAACGTGAGCTGGCCGCAGACATCGTGGTTTACGTAACGCACGCTCCCCACAACCGCCGCTGGGATCGCCCGCCTTTCTTTAGGGTCGATGAACCTTACAGCCTTCACCTGTAAGCACAAGTCGGTATTAAAAAGGCTCTGGTTAGTTAGTTTCATGTTCCACTGATCATTTTGCACGGTAAATAGTAATGACGTGGAACGAGTCATTTTACATGCACATAGCAAATTAATTTGTAAATATGGCTATCAACCGAGTGAGGTGACGGAGTGATTAGAGACTGCACTCGCTTTCGGGAGGACTATGGTTCGAACCCGCGTCCGGTTATCCTGATTTAGGTTTTCCGTGAATTCCCTAAAACGCTTCACGCAAATACCGGGACGGTTCCTTTAAAAGGGTGCGGTGGATTTCCTCACCCATCCTTCCCTAATCTGAGCTTGTGCTCCGTCTCTAATGACCTAGTTGTCGATGGGACGTTAAACACTAATCTCCGCTTCTAATCTCTTCCAATTTGGATACATGCTGACATTTTTTAAATATTTAAATATTTGAGATTAAGTCTACATCCATACTCCGCAATCCACCTGACGGTGTGTGGCAGAGAGTACTTTGAGTACCTCTATCGGTTCTCCCTTCTATTCCAGTCTCGTATTGTTCGTGGAAAGAAGGACTGTCGGTGCGCCTCTGTGTGGGCTCTAATGTCCCTGATTTTATCCTCATGGTCTCTTCGCGAGATATACGTTGACTCCCCGGTGAAGGTATGTTCTCGAAACCTCATCAAAAGCCCGTACCGAGCTACTGAGCGTATCTCTTGCAGAGTCTTCTACTGGAGTTTATTTGTCATCTCCGTAACGCTTTCTCGGTTACAAAATGAACCTGTAACGAAACGCGCTGCTCTCCGTTGGATCTTCTCTATCTCCTCTATCAACCCTATCTGGTATGGATCCCACATCAGCGAGCAGTATTCAAGCAGTGGGCGAACAAGTTTACTGTAACCTACTTCCTTTGTTTTCGGACTGCATTTCCTTAGGATTCTTCCAGTGAATCTCAGTTTGGCACGTGCCTTACCGACGATTAATTTTATATGGTCATTCCATTTTAAATCACTCCTAATGCCTACTCCCAGGTAATGTATGGAATTAACTGCTTCCAGTTGCTGACCTGCTATATTGTAGCTAAATGATAAAGGATCTTTCTTTCTATGTATTCGCAGCACGTTACACTTGTCTACATTGAGATTCAATTGCCATTACCTGCACCATGCGTCAATTCGCTGCAGATCCTCCTGCATTTCAGTACAATTTTCCATTGTTACAACCTCTCGGTATACTACAGCTTCATCCGCAAAAAGCCTCAGTGAACTTCCGATGTTATCCACAAGGTCATTTATGTATATTGTGAATAGCAACGGTTCTACGACACTCCCCTGCGGCATACCTGACATCACACGTACTTCGGAAGACTTCTCTCCATTGAGAATGACATACTGCGTTCTGTTATCTAGGAACTCTTCAATCACACAATTGGTCTGATAGCCCCCATGCTCCTACTTTGTTCATTAAACGACTGTGGGGAACTGTATCGATGTGTTTTTCAATATACAGATATTTTAATATACAGATGTGAGTTAGTAATTGAAAGCCACAACCTCTTACACGTTACGGTAGTACGAGGGGCGTATAACAAGTAATTTAAAACATTGTTTTCTCAAAGTGGGTTGGTTTTTATCAGGATTCCAATACACCATATTGTTCCCCACTCATTTGGCCACAACAAACTATTTTTCAGCGTAATCTTCGTTCTGTGCGATGCCGTTGCGCCACCTTTCTTGGAGGGCTAGTATGTCCTTATGGTACCACTCAACTGGTCGACGTCGGAACCAACGACTTGCTGCATCAGTAACTTCTCCACCCTTCATTGGCCACACGTACGGAAGACGGAAGAAGCGAGATTCGGGCTGCAGGGTGTGAGAGGAAGAATAGTCCAAGGGAGTTTTGTGAGCTCCTCTAGGATGCGCAGACTTTTGTGAAGCCTTGCGCTGTCATGGAGAAGAAGTTCGTTTGAATTTTGGTCCGTCGAACACGATGAAGTTACTTCTTCAGTTTACTGAGGGTAGTGCAATATACTTCAGAGTCGATATTCGCACCATGAGGGAAGACATCGAACTAAATGTATCCTTCAGAGTCCCAGAAGATCGTCGCCCTGGCATTAACTGCTGAGGGTGCGGCTTTGAACATTTTCTTCGGAGAAGAGGTGATGTAGCGTGACTCCATGGATTGCCGTTTTATATCATTGTCTGTGACGATGTTCGACAAAAAATTGTCACGATCAGTCTCGTGACGCGCAAGCAATTCTGTGTGTTCACCTCGCCCGGTAGAGAAAAATGAGCTTTGTCTGTCCATAGGATGCTCCAAAGGCAACCCTCGTCAATTTAAATCCTTGCGAGAAAGTGGAGAGCGAAGTCAACACGTCGTTGTGCGTCAAGTGATTCAAGCTGCTGTACCATATGGATCTTGTACGAATACCATCTGAGAATGGTTCGAAGCACCTTCCGTACAGTGGACGACGGGATGTTCAACTGCTGTGACACAGCACTCGCACTGCCTGACATTCGGGAATTGCGCGCATCGTTGTCTGCCATAGCAACAGCGATTTCACCAGCCACCTGTGGTGCAACCCGTCGTCGGCCTCTTCCCGAAACGACGCCCAGTTCTCCAGTTGATTCGAACTTCTTCATCATGCTCCGCCCAGCAGGTGGAGAAAGAGGACCCTTTCCTAATCCTTTCAGCCGGCGATATTCTCGAAGTGTAGCTGCAGCATTACAGTTGTTTTGCTAATCAAGCGTCACCAATAATGTCCAGCTCGTTTTGTGCAAGCTCATGTTGACACGTCAACAAAAGCACTGCGACGGGTTAGATGTGTGAGACTATGAATTACGATGACTGATCACAGCACCTGGTGGCCACAGTTGGAACTAGACGGTTGCGCTGTGACGCATGGAAAGCAGCACCCCATACTCTGGACATTAGTGCTAAAAAGTTTGGTACTCGTACGGTAAATAGTTTCCGTGTTATAACGTGTTAAACAGGCAAAGTTTATTTATAACCATCCGGTACAATAAGGTGACAAAAGTCCTGGGATACTTCCTAATATCGTGCCGGAACTTCTTTTGCATGACGTAATGCACCATCTCGACGTGGCATGGACTCAACGTTGGAAGTCCCCTCCAGAAATATTGAGCCATGCTGCCGCTGTAGCCGTCCGTGCCTGCGAGGGCGTTGTTGCTGCAAGATTCTGTGTACAAATTGACTTCTCGATTATGTCCCGTAAAGGTTCGATGGGATTCTTACTGAGCGGTCTGGGTGTCAAAATCATTCGCTCGAATTGTCCAGAAGTTCTCCAAGCCAATCACGAACAGTTGAGGCCAGGTAACATGGCGCACTGTCGTCGATAAGAATTCCATCCATGATTAGGAACATGAAATTCATGAATGGCTAGAAAAGATCTGTGAGTAACCGAATATAACCATATCCAGTCAATGATCGGTCCATTTGGATCAGATGAGACAGTCCTTTGCATGCAAACACAGCCCACTCCATTATGAGGTCACCAATCGCTTGCACCGTGCCTTGTTGACAAGTAGGGACCATCGCTTCAGGGTGTCTGCGCCACACTCACGCCGTGCCATCAGCTCTTACCAAATGAAATCTGGACTCATCTGACCAGCCATGATTTTTCAGTCGTCTAGCGCCCAACCGACATGGTCACTAGCCCACTGCAGGCGGTCGCGCTATTAGCATATGAACTCGCGTCGGTCGTTGGCTCCAATAACGTCAGATTTCACCGCACTGTCCTAACGGGTAAGTTCGTCGTTCGTTCCACATTGATTTCTACGGTTAATTGAAGCAGCGTTGCTTGTCTGTTAGCACTGACAGCTTTACGAAAACGCCGCTGCTCTCGGTCATTGACGCGGCGGCCGTCGACCATTGCGTTGTCCGTGATGAGAGGTAGTGCCTGAAATCTGGTACCCTCGGCACTCTTGACACTGTGGATAGAGGAATATTGAATTTCCTAACGGTATCCCCAGCGTCTAGCTCCAACTGACTTTCCGCCTTCAAAGTCTGTTAACCCACGTCGTGTAGCACTGCTCTTTTATACACTGTGTACGCGATACTCCCGCCACCTGTATGCGTGCGTATCACTATCCCACGACCTCATTGTATACTGTTTCAGAATATGGCGCTGCGGTTGGCAACGCCTATATAAGACAACAAGTGTCTAGCGCAGTTGTTAGATCGGCTACTGCTGCTACAATGGTGGGTTATCAAGATTTAAGTGAGTTTGAACGTGGTGCTATAGTTGGCGCACGAGCGACGGATTTTCCCTTATGACCATTTCACGGGTGTACCGTGAATATAAGGAATCCGGTAAAATATCAAATCTGCGACATAACTGCGGCCGGAAAAAGATCCTGCAAGAATGGGACCAACGACGACTGAAGAGAATCGTTCAACGTGACAGAAGTGTAATCCTTCCATAAATTTCTGCAGATTTCAATGATGAGCCATCAACAAGTGTCAACGATATGGGCGATGTGGACGATATGGGCTTTCGGAGCCGAAGGCCCACTCGTATACCCTTGATGATTGCACGATACAAAACTTTAAGCCTCGCCTGAGCCCGTCAACACCGACATTGGACTGTTGATGACTGGAAACATGTTACCTGGTCGGACGAGTCTCGTTTCAAAATGTATCGAGCGGATAGACGTGTACGAGCATGGAGACAACCTCATGAATTCACGGACTCTGCATGCCAGCAGGGGGCTGTTCAAGTTGGTGGAGGCTCTGTAACGGTGTTGAGCATGGTAGTTGGACCGATAAGGGACCCCTGATACGTCTAGATACGGTTCTGACAGGTGACACATACGTAAGCACCCTGTCTGATCAGCTGCATCCATTCATGTCCATTGTGCACTCCGACGGACATAGGTAATTCCAACAGGGCAATGCGACAACCCACACGTCCAGAATTGCTACAGAGTGGCTCCAGGAATAATCATCTGAGTTCAAACACTTCCGCTGGCCACCAGACTCCTCAGCCATGAACATTATTAAGCATATGTGGGATGCCTTTCAACGTAAAACTTCTACGTTATTTGATACAGAGACAGCTGAGTAAAACTGAACGTACACAGACATTTCTCTGTTTTCTTATTATTAGCATCAATAAACTGACACACAATATTTTTAGCGCAACGCAATCTGACTTTCAATACTCCCTACAAAAGAATGGCCCTGACTAACAATAACCTATACCTTTCATGAATCACTCACTTGACAAAAATCTTCGTTACTCGAACTACTGTAATACAGTGAGCACCAGTACTGCCAGCTAAATAAAAGATTCTAACTACGGAAGGCACTAATTACTGATAGGAATAGTTAGCAAATGAAAGATTTTGATAGAAAACTAACAATGTATTTAACTTAATAATGTTCAAAAGTCATCATCTGTTGTTGTTGTTGTTGTTGTTGTTGTTGTGGTCTTCAGTCCAGAGACTGGTTTGATGCAGCTCTCCATGCTACTCTATCCTGTGCAAGCTTCTTCATCTCCCAGTACATACTGTAGCCTACATCCTTCTGAATCTGCTTAGTGTATTCATCTCTTGGTCTCCCTCTACGATTTTTACCCCCCACGCTGCCCACCAATACTAAATTGGTGATCCATTGATGTCTCAGAATATGTCCTACCAAGCGATCCCTTCTTCTAGTCAAGTTGTGCCACATACTCCTCTTCTCCCCAATCCTATTCAATACCTCCTGATTAGTCATGTAATCTACCCATCTAATCTTCAGCATTCTTCTGTAGCACCACATTTCGAAAGCTTCTATTCTCTTCTTGTCTAAACTATTTATCGTCCATGATTCACTTCCATACATGGCTACACACCATACAAATACTTTCAGAAACGACTTCCTGACACTTAAATCTATACTCGATGTTAACAAATTTCTCTTCTTCAGAAACGCTTTCCTTGCCATTTCCAGTCTACATTTTATATCCTCTCTACTTCGACCATCATCAGTTATTTTGCTCCCCAAATAGCAAAACTCCATTACTACTTTAAGTGTCTCATTTCCTAATGTAATTCCCTCAGCATCACCCGACTTAATTCGACTACATTCCATTATCCTCATTTTTCTTTTGTTGATGTTAATCTCATATCCTCCTTTCAAGTCACTATCCATTCCGTTCAACTGCTCTTCCAAGTCCTTTGCTGTCTCTGACAGAATTACAATGTCATCGGCGAACCTCAAAGTTTTTATTTCTTCTCCATGGATTTTATTACCTACTCCAAATTTTGCTTTTGTTTCCTTCACTGCTTGCTCAATGTACAGATTGAATAACATCGGGGAGAGGCTACAACCCTGTCTCACTCCCTTCCCAACCGATGCTTCCCTTTCGTGTCCCTCGACTCTTATAACTACCCTCTGGTTTCTGTACAAATTGTAAATAGCATTTCGCTCCCCGTATTTTACCCCTGCCATCTTCAGAATTTGAAAGAGAGTATTCCAGTCAACATTGTCAAAAGCTTTCTTTAAGTCTACAAATGCTAGAAACGTAGGTTTGCCTTTCCTTATTCTTTCTTCTAAGATAAGTCATAGAGTCAGTATTGCCTCACGTGTTCCAATATTTCTACGGAATCCAAACTGATCTTCTCCGAGAACAGTTTCTACTAGTTTTTCCATTCGTCTGTAAAGAATTCGCGTTAGTATTTTGCAGCCGTGACTTATTAAACGGTAATTTTCGCATCTGTCAGCACCTGCTTTCTTTGGTATTGGAATTATTATATTCTTCTTGAAGTCTGAGGGTATTTCGCCTATCTCATATAACTTGCTCACCAGATGGTAGAGTTTTGTCAGGATTGGCTCTCCCAAGGCTGTCAGTAGTTCTAATGGAATGTTGTCTACTCCTGGGGCCTTGTTTCGACTTAGGTCTTTCAGTGCTCTGTCAAACTCTTCACGCAGTATCATATCTCCCATTTCATCTTCATCTACATCCTCTTCCATTTCCATAATATTGTCCTCAAGTACATCGCCCTTATATAGATCCTCTATATACTCCTTCCACCTTTCTGCTTTCCCTTCTTTGCTTAAAACTGGATTTCCATCTGAGCTCTTGATACTTATACAAGTGGTTCTCTTTTCTCCAAAGGTCTCTTTAATTTTCCTGTAGGCAGTATCTACCTTACCTCTTGTGAGATAAGCCTCTACATCCTTACATTTGTCCTATAGCCATCCCTGTTTAACTATTTTGCACTTCCTGTCGATCTCATTTTTGAGACGTTTGCATTCCTTTTTGCCTGCTTCATTTACTGCATTTTTGTATTTTCTCCTTTCATCAATTAAATTCAATATTACTTCCGTTACCCAAGGATTTCTAGTAGCCCTCGTCTTTTTACCTACTTGATCCTCTGCTGCCTTCACTACTTCATCCCTCAAAGCTACCCATTCTTCTTCTACTGTATTTCTTTCCCCCATTCCTGTCAATTGTTCCCTTATGCTCTCCGTGAAACTCTGTACATCCTCTGGTTTAGTCAGTTTATTCAGGTCCCATCTCCTTAAATTCTCACCTTTTTGCAGTTTCTTCAGTTTTAATCTACAGTTCATAACCAATAGATTGTGATCAGAGTCCACATATGCCCCTGGAAACGTCTTACAATTTAAAACCTGGTTCCTAAATCTCTGTCTTACCATTATATAATCTATCTGAAACCTGTCAGTATCTCCAGGCTTCTTCCATGTATACAACCTTCTTTTATGATTCTTGAACCAAGTGTTAGCTATGATTAAGTTGTGCTCTGTGCAAAATTCTACCAGGCGGCTTCCTGTTTCATTTCTTCCCCCCCCCCCCCAATCCATATTGACATACTATGTTTCCTTCTCTCCCATTTCCTAGTACTGAATTCCAGTCACCCATTACTATTAAATTTTCGTCTCCATTCACTAACTGAATAATTTCTTTTATTTCATCATACATTTCTTCAATTTCTTCATCATCTGCAGAGCGAGTTGGCATATAAACTTGTACTGCTGTAGTAGGCGTGGGCTTTGCGTCTGTCTTGGCCACAATAATGCGTTCACTATGCTGTTTATAGTAGCTTACCCGCAATCCTATTTTTTTATTCATTATAAAACCTACTCCTGCATTACCCCAATTGATTTTGTATTTATAACCCTGTTTTCGCCTGACCAAAAGTCTTGTTCCTCCTGCCACCGAACTTCACTATTTCCCACTATATCTAACTTTAACCTATCTATATCCCTTTTTAAATTTTCTAACCCACCTGCCCGATTAAGGGATCTGACATTCCACGCTCCGATCCATAGAACGCCAGTTTTCTTTCTCCTGATAACGACATCCTCTTGAGTAGTCCCCACCCGGAGATACGAGTAGGAGACTATTTTACCTCATGAGTATTTTACCCAAGAGGACGGCATCATCATTTAACCATACAGTAAAGCTGCATGCCCTCGGGAAAAATTACGGCTGTAGTTTCCTCTTGCTTTCAGCCGTTGGCAGTACCAGCACAGCAAGGCCGTTTTGGTTAGTGTTATAAGGCCAGATCAGTCAATCATCCAGACTGTTGCCACTGCAACTACTGAAAAGGCTGCTGCCCCTCTTCAGGAACCACACGTTAGTCTGACCTCTCAACAACAGATACCCCTCCGTTGTGGTTGCACCTACGGTACGGCTATCTGTATAGCTGAGGCACGCAAGGCTCCCCACCAATGACAAGGTCCATGGTTCATATATATATACTCTGTCATCTCTCTCCCCACATCCACCACTGCTGGCGGATCACCTCCAACTGCACAACGCTACGCTACGTTCACATACAACTGCCCAACACTACTATAGAGAATATTCCGACAATGAGTCCAACCAGCCACAGACTGCACAGCACAGTCAGTGATTTTCATACAGAGCGCTACGTGGCGTTACCAACATAAAAACCTAAACAGCCTACTAATACCCTCTACAACATACTTAAGACTCATCAAAATCCGTGATTGACAGGTCTGTGGTCCCCTCGTGACACCGTTTAATATTTAATAACTTGTTATTTTGAACGAAGACGGTCGTCATGTATAGTCTTTCTGATATGTATAGACCTTTGTCGAATAAATGTGCACTAATCGAATTCCTCTTGATATCATTCCGGTAGTTGGTTAACATTTTTTCTTATTACAATTCCGTGGCGAAAATCTTCTTTTAAATAACAAATAGCCTCCTTCCATTATTTGTATTAATCGTTGACGCTCATTCACCTGACGATGCTTGTGTTGAGTAATTAGCAGAATCATGAAACAACTTACATTGTCCCTCCAGAACAGACATGTTTCACAATCAAGTCACAATCTTTTAAAAATGTCTATCATTCGCAGTAGAAAGGTGGCGCAAACGAACGATGAAATAAGCTATAATATCTTGCAGTGTCTCAGAGAAATTGGATTCACCGAATGCCACACCGATCGATATTCAGCTCGTACAGTTCCATTAGAGATTGTCTTTCATTCTACCCCACAAAAAGTAATCGCAACAGTCACATCGGGTGAATATGAAGGCCAGTTCAAGGCTGTGCCAGTAAATGTGGGATAATGCAATGCAATGACTCTATTCCCGAAGTATTCTACAAGAATGCGAAATCTCTGTTTGGTGCTACGTGGTCGGGCCCCATCTTGAACGATTCGGTGGCTGGTCGATCTTCAACGCTTACTATATGGCTTGCAAAATTGTAACGTGACTGTTACTACTTATACATTCTCGCATGCAAAAGGGCGGACAATGCCTCTACTGCATACCGCAGCTTAAGTAGTAATTCTGGGAGAATGTAGTGGTTTCGCTTCACACAAATGGATATTGTAGAAACACCAGAATCGTCAATTTCTTCACGACTCTATTTAGGTGGAGATGTGCTTCTTCTGCGAATAGGATGCAAATAGCATCGTATCATCATCGCTAAAATCTGTTTCACAAAGTCAGTCCTTTCTCGACAGTGGGCATGGGTATGACCAGGTGACTAAAGATTTTGACTGAAAACATTTGTAGACTTTCTTTGTATTGTATGTGTACTGGAAAGCTTCAAACCAGTCTTAGCAGCAGTTCAACGGATTGATTTCCTCGGATGTTGCTGAACAGGCTAAATCCAGAAATTGTAGCGACGTTTCCAGCCTGGGGACTGGGGCCAACTTTCCCCTCTAGGTAATAAGCCGCATTGCCTGCCCATTTGAATTTGGTGATGAGCTAGCGATCGCTTTTCACATCAAGGTACGCTAACCTCATTTCATGTTTCAACGGTGGAACTGATCGCTCTGGACTTCGGAGTTCTATTTATAGGTAGCGCCATCTGTTAGCGGCTTTTGTGACTACTACTGTGAAACGTCTCTGTAAAATTGTTTTAGAATGGTTAAGTCAATCGATAGTATCAAAATTATTGTACTGAAGAACAGGTTTTGGTTGTCACGGCGTGACTTTTTCAGATATATTACTGCCATGAGAGTGTATTAACAAATTATTAGATGTTAAGCTATATACACCGTAAACATTTCAATTCAGTATTGTTTTGATATCAATTTTCAAGTGTAACTACAGAAAATGTAATGACGCTGTCTGTTTCCCACAGCGTGTATCACGTGTCTGCCAAGTGTGACAACTAAACGTCCTTTTGAAATGGTGTCAACAGGTTCCAATGGAAATAAGATACGTCAAGTACCGTTATGTAAGGCGCATCAATCTCCTAATAAAGGAGGGAGGGTGTGAGACATAGTGCTGACAGACAGACGACGTGGAACACTGAAATTATGTAAAGGTGACCTGAGGACAAACGCCGAGGTCGATGAATTTGTTTCTTGCTGCATCTGGCAGCGAACAGTATCGGCATTCCGAGACGAGCCCTTGCTCAGACAGCGTGGCGTGGCGAGTTTCCTCAATAGCTGACGCCGTAAAAGATCAACATAATTTACGGCATTTGGACAGCCGTACGAAGGTCTCCATTAAGCCACAAAAAGATGGCTATCTATACTATCACCATTCCAGAGTCTGCCGTTGTTTACGCTTCAAGTGAGGAAACTTACGGCTCTGGGCCACAGGGATCTTGTGCCACCAGATTACGTACCATAGTATGAATACTCGTATTACCGGAAATAATATTCAGACGACTTCAATAGCGAGGTTGTTGTTGTTGTGGTCTTCAGTCCAGTGACTGGTTTGATGCAGCTCTCTATGCTACTCTATCCTGTGCAAGCTTCTTCATCTCCCAGCACCTACTGGAACCTACATCCTTCTGAATATGTTTAGTGTGTTCATCTCTTGGTCTCCCTCTACGATTTTTACTCTCCACGCTGCCCTCCAATACTAAATTGGTGATCCCTTGATGCGTCAGAATAAGTCCTACAAACCGATCCCTTCTTCTAGTCAAGTTGTGCCACAAATTTCTCTCCTCCCCAGTTATGTTCAATACCTCCTCATTAGTTATGTGATCTACCCACCTAACCTTCAGCATTCTTCTGTAGCACCACATTTCGAAAGCTTCCATTCTCTTCTTGTCTAAACTATTTATCGTCCACGTTTCACTTCCATACATGGCTACACTCCATACAGATACTTTCAGAAACGACTGCCGGCCGCGGTGGTCTAGCGGTTCTAGGCGCTCAGTCCGGAACCGCGGGACTGCTACGATCGCAGGTTCGAATCCTGCTTCTGGCATGGATGTGTGTGCTGTCCTTAGGTTAGTTAGGTTTAAGTAGTTCTAAGTTCTAGTGGACTGATAACCACAGGTGTTAAGTCTCATAGTGCTCAGAGCCATTTGAACCATTTTTTGAAGAAACGACTTCCTGACACTTAAATCGATACTCGATGTTAACAAATTTCTCTTCTTCAGAAACGCTTTTCTTGCCATTGCCAGTCTACATTTTATATCCTCTCTACTTCGACCATCATCAGTTATTTTGCTCCCCAAATAGCAAAACTCATTTACTACTTTAAGCGTTTCATTTCCCAATGTAATTCCCGCAGCATCACCCGATTTAATTCGACTACATTCCATTATTCTCGTTTTGCTTTTGTTGATGTTCATCTTATATCCTCCTTTCAAGACACTATCCATTCCGTTCAGCTGCTCTTCCAAGTCCTTTGCTGTCTCTGACAGAATTACAATGTCATCGGCGAACCTCAAAGTTTTTATTTCTTCTCCATGGATTTTAATTCCTATTCCGAATTTTTCTTTTGTTTCCTTTACTGCTTCCTCAATATACAGATTGAATAATATCGGGGAGAGGCTACAACCCTGTCTCACTCCCTTCCCAACCACTGCTTCCCTTTCATGTCCCACGACTCTCATAACTGCCATCTGGTTTCTGTACAAATTGTAAATAGCCTTTCGCTCCCTGTATTTTACCGCTGCCTCCTTCAGAATATGAAAGAGAGTATTCCAAGCAACGTTGTCAAAAGCTTTCTTTAAGTCTACAAATGCTAGAAACGTTGGCTTGCCTTTCCTTAATCTATTGTCTAAGATAAGTCGTAGGGTCAGTATTGGCTCACGTGTTCCAACATTTCTACGGAATCCAAACTGATCGTTCCCGAGGTAGGCTTCTACCAGTTTTTCCATTCGTCTGTAAAGAATTGGTGTTAGTATTTTGCAGCCGTGGCTTATTAGACTGAGCGAGGTATGATGGGAAAATTATTGGCTGCAAAATATCTGAGCATCACACAAAGAATTACGTGGAATGTAATCGCATAAACTGTGTTAGTCGGCGTCGTTCAGGATTTAAAAAATGTCTGCTAAACCGTTCCGATGCTCGAAAGAAATGGTTAGTTCACCGGCATGTCAAATACAGCTGCTCTGCCCTTAATATACACGTCATTTAACTTCGGCCATAGCATGACATCTGCGTATGTGACTTCGCTACCACCAGACAGTGTTCGACGAAAATGTGTTTCTATTGCCACCACTTTAGAAGTTTTCATTTTTGCCATTTTCCAATAGTGTATTCCAGGTATTATCGGAAACATCATACTGCCCACGTTTCATTAATAGGCTAATGATTTCGTGACGACAATGCAACAACGGAGCACTGAGGTAACAAAACTGAGTGATTATTTCCCTAAATGAAGACTTCACCCTAACCCAAATAAAACTGGGATTACTGGGTTCCATTCAGATAACAAAGAAGCTCAAAGGAAACTACATGTGACTTTTGACGGAGTAGAAGTACCGTATAACTACGATACAACATGTCTAGGAATCACTCCGGATCGGTACTGGACATTCAAACAACAGTGCATAAAGTCAACTAAGAAACTTGACTCAAGAGTAAATCTATTTCGCTAGATTGCCGACGCAATTCTGGTGCAGACGCCAATACTCTACGTATTCTGCTGGAGAGTATCGCGTTTTTCTATGGAAAAACAGTGCCCACACAACACAGATTGACGTGCAGCTTAATGACGCCATGAGAGCTATCACGTGGACTTTTAGATCTACTTCCCCCCCCCCTCCCCCCCCTCCCCCCCCCACACGCACACAGCGACTGTCTGTCCTAGCTATGGCTGCTCCATGTGATTTAAGCAGGAAAGCGGCTAAACACATTTTCGCACACTAAGCGTATGGTTACTGTCACGGCTAAAGTTGTTCTATAATCTGACCTCAGTACTCGACGGCAGATTCACAGTGATACGATGAGTTGTACAAGACTGATGTCCCTAAAACATAAGTGTTTGCTTGTTTCTGAAGAATGATCGGTAACATCCGATTTGTCCAAGTCTCTTGATATTTAAAGTGGCACTGGCATTCTGTAGAACGTTCCGACATTTTACACGAAGCCTGTCCAATGTAACAGCGACCACATTCACAACGAATGTTATGAATCCCAGGAACATTGAGACAGAAAGAAGGTAGATGTATGGACAGAAACTAAATTTAGGTACATTTCGCGAAATTCTTCATAAAGTTTTAAATTCGATCCCTCGATGTAGGAATACGACTGATTGTTTACTTTCCCAGGGGATCAGTGGTCACTTCTGCATAGCGGGCATATACATAATTTCTCACTGTTTCTAACAGGACTCTATCGTAATCAGGAACAGTTGAGATCTATGACCTAATGACAAAATACTTTAACAAATCTAAATTATTCATTCAGTGCTTGTTTATAAGGAATACCGGAAAAAAGCTGCTAAATATTGCAAAACCAATGAATATGGGTAGTTTATAAAAATGAGGAAGTGGATTTTACTGGTTGTTCTCCTTCTGCCTTACATTATTTCATGAGTAGATACCATTTGGTATTTATTACAACAATAAGTAGGAGCTGATGATATTCTTGTCGGGTCCGCTCCTGAATCATGCAACCATCTAGGCACCATGTTTCAGCAGTAAGTCTGGATTTCCGTCTTGAGGTGACAGCGCTGTTCGCCAATCTCTCCAGAACTGACTCAAAGCGTGAACGGCAGCCGTGTTAGCTACGTACTGGAACACCGCGCGCACGGGAAATCGTTGCTACTGCCCCATAACGTAAGTGATGTTACAGCACCCCCATGGTGAAAGTTGGTAGTTCCGGCAAGATAACTAAACAATGTTGTCTCCCGAAGATGGTGGTCCCGGATGTGGCGGTGAAGTATAGGGTCTAGATCAGGGGTCTCTAAACGTTTTTGTCCGCCGGCCACATTGACTTCTCCACGAAGTCATAAGGGCCAAGATCTACCTAGCGGGGTTAAAGCACCCTAGCACTCCATTATCACCGTAATGTAAGGCTAAAGGAAAGATGAAATCACAAAAACCTAAGGTTGTGGCAATAGCTGAAACGAACTACGATTTTTATTTTATTACATAATTTGGTTTGGTGGACGTACCTCACCGAAATTTGGCGTATTTTATTCTGGCGAATTTCACCGAAAAAAAAGTATGTCACTGCACATTCTTCACGAAAGCGTCCTGCAAAGTTAACGAAATCTCAAAATCATTGTTAGCAACACTATTACTGCAAGACGTAACAGAGGTAGAGTATGTCAACGCATTGTTATTTCAAGCGGTGCAACAACAAGTTTAGTTTGTTGTCTTGTAGCGACTAGCAGAGCCAGATCATATATTTGATAGCTCTGTTGCGTGATTGTGTCTATGTTGCGAGTGTCTCACGTTTTTTTAGTATTTTATGCGGTGTACTAGTAGGTGAGACGACGAAGTGTGGGACAATTCAAAGTTTGAATTCGAAGAGACAAGGAAAATGTGAAAATCGAAATACGTATAGCACGACTTGAGTATTTTTTCACTGTATTTTTTAGTGGAACTACAGTGTAATTTTGAGTATTTAATTTCGTAGTTAAAGTACCTTAAAAATAAATTCATTGCATTTTGTTTAGGCGGACTACTCCCTAGTTTTACTAGTATTAAATAGCAGAATTTTATTTTCAGGTTACAATCTTTTGTGAAGTTCTGTACAAATATGGAAAAGAAATGAAAGGTTGACAGTGAATGTAGAATTTTTAAAGAGCAGTGGGGATGTCAATATTTCGTGGTGGAGTCAAGCAACAAACCAATGTGTATTATTTGCAATGAAGCAATATCAGTCTTCAAAGAATACAATATAAAACGTCATTATCAGACTAAGCACTCTCAGTATTACTCTAAGTTTACAGGATGCGAACGATTAGAAATGTATGAGTCTCTGAAACGCCAGGTAAAAACCCAGCAGTCGCTGTTTAAGAAAGTAAATGCTGAACAATATGCAGCAGCAACTCGTGCTAGTTTTCGTGTGGCTCATTTAGTAGCGAAACAGTGTAAGCCGTTTACCGACGGTGAATTAATTAAGAACTTCATTATTGCAACAGCAGAAGAAATGTGTCCAGAAAAATTTAATTTATTTAAAAACATAAGTTTCTCGGCGAACACTGTGGCTCGAAGAATAGATGACATTGCACAAAATATATCAGCACAACTGCGTGAAAAAAATCAAGACTTAGACTGGTTCCCTTTGGCCGTGGATGAGTCAATAGATGTATCAGATACTGCTCAAGTACTACTTTTTATTCGAGGGATTGACAAAAATTATGAAGTGTATGAAGAGCTCCTTGATGTTCACAGTATTCACGGGACGACCACTGGCGGAGATATTTTTAAAGGAGTTGAAAGGGCAGTTCAGAAAAACAATCTTCAGTGGAAGAAATTAAAATTTATTACAACTGATGGTGGCAAAAACATGTGTGGGAAAAATAAAGGTGTTGTTGCTCTCCTTTCTAAGTACATAGAAAATGACGGTGGCTCAAAACCATTAGTAGTGCATTGTATTAATCACCAACAGTCTTTGTGTGGAAATCATTTAGATAAGCCAGAAGTTTTAAAGCCAGCTATTTCAGTTGTTAATTATATCAGATCCCATGCACTCAGTCATCGCCAGTTCCATAAGTTTCTTGAAGATATTGAGGAAAACGACTTGCCATATTATACTGCAGTGCGCTGGCTTAGCTGCGGTAAAGTTCTGACCCATTTTTTTGAACTCCGAACAATAATTGAAATTTTTTTGAACTAAAGGAATCGCCCTCTGCCTGAGTTACGGGTGAGTGGTTATGGAAGCTAGCATTTTATACAGACTTAACTAAACATATGAATGACCTTAATTTAAAATTGCAAGGTGAAAACCAGCTTCTGCCTGATTTATACACGCATGTTACGTCCTTTCGACAAAAGATTGCTCTGTTTCAATCTCAGTTGAACAAAGTATGCTTCACGCATTTTAATACATGCCAAACATTGAGTCAGCAAACTGAGATTCCGTTTCCTGTAACTTTCGCAATTGAAGCTTTGGCCGCTTTAAAAATTAATTTTGAATCACGTTTTTCAGATATCGATGCAAATTCAAACGATATCAAGATACTTCATAATCCCTTTGACATCGATATAGAAGCGTTACTCGCAGAACTAGATCAAAATTAAGTGATGAGTATTTGAAGTCGTAAAACATGGTATCTAACAATTTTTGCCAATTGGCGTTTTTGGCAACGTCGGACTCCTTACAGCTAGGTTCGTGAAGGAATCTGTGGGAGATGTGTACGTTGTAAGAAATTATGTTGGTATTATGTTATGGTAACTGACAGCTGACTGCAGGTAAAACATTGTAAGTAACAAACATGGCGGCCCGACACAGTCTGTTCCGTAGTGATGAGATACTTGAATCGAAAGTTTCGAGCGCTAACAATAATTCTGACTACAGTTCTTCCTGTAATGACGAAAATGAAAGCCCAGAGTATTCTCCTGTTTATGAGTGCAAACAAATCGGATGCAAATTACCCCTTAAAAAAATAAGAACAGATGCCTTTATATCTTAATCTGTTTGAAGTAAAAGACGGTATGTACTGCACTTACCAAGTTTTACTGCCTGTTCCGTATTGAAACTTTTCAAAAACGGAAATTCTGAACGTTCCTTTCATCAAATATGAAGTTGGTACTTGGTAACCAAATTTCGTAAAACATAAACACAATGCATTATATAGAAATAACCGAAATAGGTTTAATTTTGACTCGCAAATTATAAATATGTGCGAAGGTGACCACGGTATCTACTAGAGTTCCCATGTTTTACACCCACTAGGTTAAATCACTCAGGATTTTTTATGTTATCATGGTGTAACTCATCTCTTCAGAAGATATGTCTACCTGAAACGTAAACTCAACACTTTTACCTTACGTCCTGTAGTGTAGCGACTTAAGCGCTTGACTACCAAGCCAAAGGTCACGAGATTGAATCCTGGTTGGAGCACGAAGCGTTTTCAGTTTATCTTCGGACCGATCGTTTTCAATAAGATACGAATTACGCCAGATACAGCCGCGGTTCGGCTTCCGCGATGAACTGTAGATCCCTTCTCTTGCAGGTTGGGGATACGGGAACCTCCCAAGTGCCTTCGAGTTGATAGACTAGCAACAGAATCGGGAGGCACACGAGATTTTTATTATTATCCCTTGCACTTTTTTTTTTAGAAAGAAGAGTAATGAGCTTTTCGATACAAGTTTTCCTTGTTTTGTTTCAGAAATCGACCGCCCTTAGTATCAACCAGGATTGTGAATCGGAACCATGTACCAGTCGGTCTACAACCAACAGTCATGATGAAAACAATGCGGATTTAAGATCACCTACTGCTTCTGGAAAATCTAATCCGTCTAGTAGAGTCCGTTATGCAGGGTCGTCGGTACCTCTTGAACAAAATGATACTGTAGATGATCAGGTAAAATCAAACAAAAAAGTTAGAAAAAGTAAACGTGGGAAACACCAACAGGAAAAAAATAAAAAATTAAGAAATTTAGGTAAAAGCTATTTGTCTTATCGAGGAAAAGGAAATCCACAAGCACCTCGAGAAGCAGGTCCAGATTGCCTTTGTAAGAAAAAATGTTTTTCAAAGATTGATGCTGACGAACGACACTCGGTGCTTGAAGAGTTCAATGTAATGGGAAACTACAACATCCAAAACGCTTATTTATTTGGTCTAATAGATATTAAAAAAACTGCCAGAAGTATGAAAAAGAGTGGAAGTCCCTCTCGAAGAAAATTTACACAATATCTTGGTTGAAGGGCAAAAAGGAGAAGTATGTAAAACTGCTTTCTTCAACATACACATAAAGTAGGGGGAGAGTCGAAATTTTGGTTTAAAATAAAACCAATAGCGCTCATACTCCACCATCAGATAAAAGAGGTGCACATGGGCGCCACAAGAAAAAGTATTCAGAAGACAATATAAAAAATGTGCATACTTTTATATCAAAACTTCCCAAACTACACCAGGCGCAAAAATCCTTATAAGATGTTTATGTCTATGGAATATACAGTTAAACGTTGTTTTGAAGAATATCTTCAGACAAGTTCAGAAGAATATTTACGGAAGAATTTAATATATGATTCAAGTCTCCTAAGACAGACACATGTAAGGACTGCGACCCAATGAGAATTGAACTGCAATAAGCCGAAAACGATAAAAATTACACTAAAGTCCAAGAAATTGGACACAAAATCGAGAGACACCACCTACATGCTGCTGCCGGCCAAAAAATTTTGCAAGTTGCCCCAGAGGACAAAGAGGCCCTGTTCTAACGTTTTATCTCCAACAGGCGTTGCCCATTCCGAAATTATCCACTGGACCTACATTTTACAAAAGAAAATTGTTTTGCTACAACCTCAGCTTTCATGATTGCTCCAATAACGTAGGGTACTTTTATTACTGGGACGAGGCTACTGGTAGGAGAGGAAGTGATGAAATTGCAAGTTGCATATTGAAACACTTCACCGTGAATGACATACAGTGCAAGAAACCAATAGTAATATCAGATAACTGCTGTGGTCAAAATAAAAACTGGACAATAGTCGTTCTCTGTCTTAAATTATTGGCAAGTGGCCGTGTAAAACGTGTTGAACATTTTTTTTCCAGTAGTTGGACATACTATGTTGCCATCAGATAGAGATTTCGGCCGAGTAGAGCAGTATGTGAGGGATCACATTCAGTATGTGTACTGCCCGGAGGAATGGTGACAGATCTTGGAAAACGCCCAACGCTCACCTCCCTTTAATGTGTACAGAATGCAGCAGGGTGATTTCTTTCAAGTTTCTTCACTGAAGGCATTGCTTAGAGCACCCAAGAATGTAATTTCTGCGTCCGTCCAACTTCTGTTGGTCCGCGAATAACCAGATTCTCTGACAGTTTATAAATCATATTTCGGATCTGGTGAAGAAATATCATTGAAGCTGCACTGTAAACATCCTGGTAAGGTTCCATCTATGTGGTAACTGCCACGTACCAGAAGCAACATTTAAAGTCAGTTGTTGTGAAACATGGTATCTGGCAGATAACAAGGTAGCAAAGTCTCATACGTGAATGAAAAATATGGTATCTACGGGCATCTTTCCTCTGATTTTAATTCTTATATTCGCAAACAAAATGTTATTAAGAGCAGCTAAGACGAATTTTACTTTTCAGTACACATACAGTATCTACGTAACATAATTATGTGAGTTTTGTTAGAGAAAACTATTTGATATTTTCCTCAAAACTTAACAGCCGATTTCCCGTAAGTTTTCATTTTGTTGGTTACCATGATTTACGACCGAACGCCTCAATTATGAAAGGAAAGTCACAGCTACATAAAAGTCACTAATTATCACAAAGATGTTAAATTTATTTACGTGAATTTTCTAACACTGTGAGTTTTCAAGATATAAATTAATTACAGTTATTTTTATACATCAGTTGCAGCTAAAATATCCAATATCATTATGTACACCAGGTATTGTATTTTCTTTAAATTGCCTTTAAATAAAAATATTTTATTCGATTTACTTGCTATGTGTATTTTACAACGTAATAAAAAAAATTGTGAAACCTCGATTAAGAAAAAAATGGCTCTGAGCACTATGGGACTCAACTGCTGAGGTCATTAGTCCCCTAGAACTTAGAACTAGTTAAACCTAACTAACCTAAGGACATCACAAACATCCATGCCCGAGGCAGGATTCGAACCTGCGACCGTAGCGGTCTTGCGGTTCCAGACTGCAGCGCCTTTAACCGCACGGCCACTTCGGCCGGCCTCGCTTAAGAGGCATCTTCCATAATGATTGATTACTAAGGATAGTCGCCGAAGTGGCATCCATTTGAAAGACTTGCACCAGACTCGTGAGTAGAATAAAATGCAAAGAATTTTTTTACTTAAAATGTTTTCGCCAAACTAGTCTGTTAACTTTTTTTTTTCCACTATCGCACGGAGAATGGTCTGTCCGTTTCTTGTGGATAGCCACAAGTTTGACCATGACCTTCTGCTTTGTAAAGATAGAGCTCCGACAATGTCGAGGTGTATTGGTCGCGATAGGCCTCGAAACTCAATTGTTGGCAGTATAGGTACCACCTCTAATATTTGGCGGGCCGGATACCGGGGTTGACCGGCAAGCTAACGCGGGCCGGTTTGCAGGCCCTCGCCGGCCGGTTTCGGCCCGCGGGCCGTAGTTTGGAGACCTCTGGTCTAGATGATTGTGTGATCCAACTGCAGATCCTACAAGAATTTCATCAGTTAAAACACCGGGGAAGTCTACGTGATGACAATAAGTAATAGCTGTTGGACAAGCATTTAAAATTTACAATGTCCTTATTCCCGTGTCTAGTCCCGTTAAAAAAATAACATCAGAGCTTTAACTAAACTGTAGTAGCATTAACGCTTTTTCTTGTAACAAATTTAATAAATTTTAATTTTTCAAATTCTGATGTTAAATCAACCTTTAGAAATATACGTAAGATAAATACCTGGAATTAGCAACTTTAATTTTTTTATCAAAACACACAAATGGGAATTGCAGCTTTAATGTAATTTATTAAATTTAACAGCACCTGAGGTAAGAAAAAAATTTAAAGATACGAAAGTAAAATAAATCACTGAAGTTATAAGATTTCTTGATCAACTAAAACTTGCTTGTGAGACATCACGTACTCCGCGACATCTACAGATATAGCCAAGGCCTAATAACAGCTGGTTTTTCTATCTTATTTTATGGGGGAACAAGCAATACAGGCAAGAACCAATGATCAGAAAAAAATAGTTAAACATGTGGGACTACAACATCATTAACAGACTGGTTAACCAACAACGCCATAAAAAAGAAAGGAACAAACAAACTTCATCATGCCAAAAGAACTCCAGTGATGTCGTACCGTTAATTTTATACAACCATGAAATAACATCCGTTGGCAACACGATATCCGGCGTCGAACACCTTGACGTGCAGCCTTCTGATATGCGCGATGTATTGAGGTTGTTTGTGCATAACAGAAGCAGGCGTTAGCGTTGCAACGCAGCTTAGAACCGGTTACACTGCCAGCTCGGCTGTGCACAACACACTATGCCGCGCATGTACACAAGCTAGGACGGCCGCGCACTCATAAACCATATTATGGAAACTGCCACATAACCACCAGCTCGCTGACTCCCGGCAACCAGCGAACACTAGAAACTATACAAATGCAGCGGCTCCTGAATCGTCTTATACATCGAATAACTGCCCGCACACCAGTGCTTACCAATGTTTCTGAGACGGTTTCGCTGAACGAGATCAAATGTCATCCAGTACTTAAATAAAGTTTCGTACCTAATTCAGCATTAGAATGAAAAAAAAGTCACTCTTATGTATAAAGAGACAAACTTTTTAATCTACACTGACAGAAAAAATTGTAACCTAATTCAGCATTAGAATGAAAAAAAAAAAGAACACTCTTATGTACTTTTTAATCTACACTGACAGAAAAAATCGTAACACCAAAAAATAATTAATATAGAATAATGAAATTTCGGGAATACATTTGTCTACGTAACATATTTAAGCAATTAACATTGCAAGATCACAAGTTAATGTCAGTGCGAGGTAAGCCATTGCATATGTGAAATGCTGGCACGTTAATAACCGGTGTAACCGCCAGAATGTTGAATGCAAGCGTGCATAAATTGTGTTCTACATCTACATCTACATGGATACTCTGCAAATCTCTTTTAAGTGCCTGGCAGAGGATTCGTCGAACCACCTTCACAATTCTCTATTATTCCACTCTCGTATAGCGCGTGGAAAGAATGAACACCTATATCTTTCTGTACGAGCTCTGATTTCCCTTATTTTATCGTGGTGATCGTTCCTCCCTATGTAGGTCAGTGTCAACAAAATATTTCCGCATTCGGAGGAGGACGTTGGTGATTGGAATTTCGTGAGAAGATTCCGCAGCAACGAAAAACGCCTTTCTTTTAATGATTTCGAGCCCAAATCCTGCATCATTTCTGTGACACTCTCTCCCATATTTCGCGATAATACAATACATACTGCCTTTCTTTGAACGTTTTGGATGTACTCCGTCAGTCCTACCTAGTAAGGATCCCACACCGCGCAGCAGTATTCTAAAAGAGGACGGACAAGCGTAGTGTAGGCAGTCTCATTGGTAGGCCTGTTACATTTTCTAAGTGTCCTGCCAATAAAACGTAGTCTTTGGTTAGCCTTCCCTATAACATTTTCTGTGTGTTCCTTCCAATTTAAGTTGTTCGTAACTCTAATACCTAGGTATTTAGTTGAATTTACGGTTTTTAGATTAGACTGATTTATCGTGTAAACGAAGTTTAATGAGTTCCTTTTAGTACTCATGTGGATGGCCTCTCACTTTTCGTTGTATTGTACTGGCGCCGGATGTCAGTTTGTAGAGTGGAGTTCCATGCCCATTCCTCTTGGTCGATCAATACAGGTGCGTTTAACGCTGATTGTGGATGACGCTGGAGTTGTCGCCCGGTGGTGTTCCATACGTGCTCAACTGGAGACGGATCTGGTGATCGAACAGGCAAAGGCAACAGGTCGACACTCTGTAGAGAATGTTGCATTTGGGTTACAACAGTGGTATGTGGGCGAGCGTATCCTATCGAAAACACCCCTTAGAACGCTGTTGATGAATGGCAGCACAACAGGTAGAATCACCAGACTGACGTACAAATGTGCACTCAGAGTTCCTGAGATGCCACGAGAGTGCTGCTGCTGTTATATGTAATCGCAACCCAGACCGTAAGTCCAGGTGAGCTTCCAGTGAGTCCAGCACGCAGACAGGTCTGTTGCAAACCATCAACTGGCGTACTCCTAACCAACGCACGACTATCACTGACAGCGGGGCAGAACCAGGTTTCATTAGAAAACACAACAGACGTCCACCGTGCCCTCCAATGACCTTTCGCTTGTCACTACAGAAGTCACAAATGGCGGCGGCTTGGGGTCAGTGGACTGCACGTTATAGAGGGTATGGCTCAGAGTTGTCCTTGAAGTGACCGATTTTTAACAGTTCATTAAGTCGCTGTGGCGCCAACTGCTGCTCAAATTGCTGCTGCAGATGCAGTACCATGCGCCAGAGCCATACACTGAACACGGCGGTCTTCCCTCTCAGCTGTGCCACATGGAGCTGTACCACATAGTCATCCGGAGCTTGGTCTTCATGCGACCATACATTTCCGTGACCACCGCTGCCACTAATCATATACAGTGGCTACATTCCTGCTAAGTCTTCCTGCGGTATCACAGAAGGAACATTCAGCTTTTCGTAGCCCTATTACATGACCTCGTTCAAACTCAATGAGGTGTTGATAATGGAGTCTTTGTCGCCTTAAAGGCATTCTTGACTAACATCAACTCACCACGTCCAATCTCAAAGGCAACTGTCCCTCACGACCGTTGTAGTGTGATGATGATTGCTTTGTGGGGCGCTCAACTGCACCGTCGTCAGCGCCCGTACGAAGTCCCAATTTTTAAGCGGTCCATTTTCTTTTCACAATCCAATCTAGTCACTCTCACAAATGATGACGATGATGAAATGATGAGGACAACACGTACACCCAGTCTCCGGGCAGAGAAAATCCCCAACCCAGCCGGGAATTGAACCTGGGTCCCCGTGATCCAGAGGCAGCAACGCTAGCTCCTAGACCACGAGTTGTGCACCCCTTGCAATGTGTATTTAAAGCAAACCTGATTGGTATCCTCAAAGCGGCGCTATAAGCGACACTCTTACGCGACTGCCGTGAAATTTGAGTAGAATCGTCTTTCAGATGTTGGAACACGCCTATCTACTTCCGTGTATGTACTTCTTGTGTTGCGATTGTTTCCTGTCAGTGTAGTTAGTAATTAGACAACTACAACTCACGCGTTTTCTACGTTCTTCAGTGAATCTAAAACTAATGAGTCATGGAGTGTTCGGTTCTACGTATTCCTAACAATCCTTTTTTATATCTAGCTTGGCGTAAGTAGTTGCACAACATGATTCATGCCCCAAGCTCATTCAGTTGTTCACTTTTGTTGTCATTGCTACCGTAGTTGAAAGTCCACTTCTCCACTGGTAAGGCGAGGCGAATCGGATCTGTATTCTTAAGAGTTCTTCCAATAATAATAGCTACTAACGACGAACCATTCGCTAAAACAATGCCACTTCTGCTCTATGAAAATCTGTTTATAGTGTAAAATTACCAAATATGCAGCAACCAGTTACAAAATCATGTTTTATTTATTCACTTTTGCAAATCGATTAACAGCCATCATCGGTGCTTTCAACCAATATGTGCCCTGAGTAGTAATACTGTCTTAAGCAGTATGACAGTATTACTACTCAGGGCACATATTGGTTGAAAGCACCGATGATGGCTGCTAATCAGTTGAAATCGATTTGCAAAAGTGAATAAATAAAACATGATTTTGCGACTGGTTGCTGCATATTTGGTAATTTTATGGTTTACGGTCGCTGTACACTTGGGAACCACATGGAGCCCACCATTCATAGTGTGTTACCTTCTACCCAAAAGCCGGCCGGAGTGGCTGAGCGGTTCTAGGCGCTATAGTCTGGAGCTGCGCGACCGCTACGGTCGCAGGTTCGGGCATGGATGCGTGTGATGTCCTTAGGTTGGTCAGGTTTAAGTAGTTCTAAGTTCTAGGGGACTGATGACCTCAGAAGTTAAGTCCCATAGTGCTCAAAGCCATTTGAACAATTTCTTCTACCGAAAAATACTTCTTCCTCCACTGAACCAGCTCTTAGAAACGAGGCCAGTTTTCCGAATCTAAGAAAAAAATAGTATTAGGATTAATTACTACTGGATAGGTAGCAAAACCAATAAATAGAAGGGTAATAACTGTGTTGGGTGCTACTGATAAACTACATAAATTTTGATAAATGAAATTTTGATATTATGAAAACGAACTTCAACAAACAGATCATATGATCAGATTTGAATCATGATAGTGGGACTGTTCAAAATTTGAAGGTGGCTCACCGATCAATGAAGACATGCACGTTCCAAATGACTGACAGAGACAGGAAAGCAAATAAATGATTTATGGAACAGATTAGAATGGGAGGCAACTGTGATGAAATCAAAATATCCACGGGTGTACTGCCGGTCTACAGTGCCCGTTGGACACTGTAGACCGGCAGTACACCCGTGGATATTTTGATTATCAAATACGCCGGGAGAAACTCAAGAATCACAACTGTGATGAAGACAAAGTGGATGTGGGCTGGACTGTAGCCGGGAAGATGGATCTCAGATGACCAAAGGAAGTTCTTTCCTGGATTCCAATAAATAATAAAAGACCCCGAAGGCAAACTTATGGAAGAACAATAAATGACATTAGAAGATATGCAGGCGCAACGTTGTTTCATATCGCTGAACTCACAGTACATGGAAATATCTGGAGGAGGCTTTTATCCAATGGGCATATCAAATGGCTGTTGTTGTTGCTGCTGCTGATATATTAAAGTAAATCGAAATTTTCATAATGGAGATTATTTTTAACAAATTAAACTAGAGTGGCCATTAAATCTCCATTGAACACATGTTTTTACCCCTCCGAATTTTTTTTTTTTTTTACTCCTTACGGGGTGATTGGGACCACTGCCACAGAGGACACGCGATCGAGAACAACTCTTGAAGCGCCGCCCTGCGGCCCCCTATGATCAAAGACGTTGACTCAAAACGGTTCAAAAACATTTGTGAGAAAAGCGCGAATTTCGTGTGAGCAATGTTTTCGAAATATACGCTGATTGGCATGGAGGAAGTCATTCTGTCATTTTGTGTGTATTAACGTTACTATAACTTTAAATATTTATTGCTACTTCATCAACTGCTCAGTACCTTAATAAAGCTTTTTACTGTCAGCGTTAAGTTATGTGAATCTGAAGACGATTTTAAGGTCATGCACCGAATATCAGTAAGGAATCAGTCAATCAGCAGACATAATATCTACATGAACATCTACAGGATGAGTCAGGAGGAAAGGTACTTGCTTTTAGGGTAAATAGTATTGGTGATTCTGAACAGAAATTTTCCTTTGGATGTATACCCCATGCCGAACGATTTCCGAGATAGAACACGTTTACTGTCAGTTTTATAGACTTTTCTTGAACAACTAGAAAACAGCAAATCTAGTGAAAACGTCTTACAGTACAAAATTAAACTACACTAAATTTCCCACAGTAAAGGTCCTGTCCGTTTTTCTTCCAGACTGCGCGAAGTGTGCGAGAGAATATTGAAAATCTCGCGCGACGCGCATGCGCCGCAACGTAGGTAGTTTATATAGACCAGTTTGAGGTAATTTCCTGGATTTGATAGACTGTGTCCTGTATCAGATTGTTCGTTTCGAATTGTTCTAAACAATGACGATTTGTTGAAGCATACAGAACATAAATAACAATGTACTTTCAGTGTTTTCTATTTCGGAAACCATTCGGAACAGGGCATATGTCCACATGAAGTTTTTTATCCAGGATAACCAATGCTATTACCCCTCAAAACGTGTACCTTTCCTCCTAACACACTGTATATTTACGTGCATACTCTGCAGAGCAGTATGAAAGAGGGTGCTTCCCACTGTACCATATAGAAGGGTTATTTCCTGTTTCGTTTGCTTACGGAGCGCTTGAAGAATGCCTCTTTGCACGTTGTAATTGTAGTCCTGTAGTTCCTACAGGGTCTCTTCATAAGAAATTGTAGTATATTCTTAGATTTTTCATTTAATGCTAGTTCTTGAATCTTTATAAGAAGTCTTTATCGAGATATTTGACGTATACCTTCAAGCGTTTTTCGTTTCCGCGACGCTGTCTTATGAGTCAAACAAACCTATTACCTCATACACTGCTCTTCTGCGTGTACGTTCGATATCGTCTGTTAGTCGACTGCACAAATGTTTTGTAAACAATCTCTGTTGTACAGTGACTGCATTTTCCCACTATCCCTACAGTAAACCGTCGCCTGACACCCAATTTACATAGGACTGAGCTTGAGTGATGATCCCTACAAATTGTTACTGTTGTGGGTTGGCAGGAGAGCCAACACCGTATTATTAGAGGAAGCCGAAAGGCACGCGTTTTAGCTCACGCAGGCTGGCGTGAGGTCTGTAACAGGACAAGGAATTTAGACTTTAGAAAAACGGACGTAGCTGGTGGAATACTTAACTTTAATCCATAACTGGTGAACGTCGCTCTTGACGGTACATGACTCAGTATCAATAGTAGCTGGTAATGGCGCCTTGCTAGGTCGTAGCAAATGACGTAGCTGAAGGCTATGCTAACTATCGTCTTGGCAAATGAGAGCGTATTTTGTCAGTGAACCATCGCTACCAAAGTCGGTTGTACAACTGGGGCGAGTGCTAGGAAGTCTCTCTAGACCTGCCGTGTGGCGGCGCTCGGTCTGCAATCACTGATAGTGGCGACACGCGGGTCCGACGTATACTAACGGACCGCGGCCGATTTAAAGGCTACCACCTAGCCAGTGTGGTGTCTGACGGTGACACCACCGTTACCGAAGAGATAATGCGTTTCTACGCTTTGTGAACTGCACAATTTCAGTCTCTGAACTTTTTAAGCAAGTTGCTATTCTTAGTCCACTACGAAATGTTATCAAGAGCTGACAATATTTTTGCAGCCTGTTTCAGGCAATATTTCATTATAGATACTTGCATTATCTGCAGTAATCCTGGGGTTACTACTAATATTGTCTGCCGTCCCATTGATATACCATATGATCAAAAACGGCTCCAGCAACTTCCCCTGAACACGCCTGAACTACCCTTCTACGTTTGTTGATGACGGCTCTACTAAAGATAATATTCTGCGTCTCCTTACCAAGAAATTATCTGTCCTGTCATAATATTTTTATAGCGCTTATCAGTATAGTTTCGTTTGCAGGGTGTGGGATGATACGGATTCAAATGCCTTTCAGAAGTCAAGATATTCCGCATACGCCAAACTTCACTGATCCATGGCTTTCTAAGTGTCATTTAAGAAAAGCACAAATTTCTGATGACCAATGTTTTTCGGAGTCTGTACTGTGTGGCATGGACGAAGTCATTCTGTTCGAAATATGTCTCAGTTCAGAATAAGTTCTAAGATCTCTGGTAACCTATATAGCTCCTTTGGTCTTTGAATATAGTAATTAAGACGTAATCCAGGCGCCGACGTATTTGAAGCTATGTTTTTCTGCGTCATGCTGTGGATAGTAATCGTCTACTAGTGTGGAACCGTATAGTTTTGTTTGTTTTACAACATTTTCTGCTGCCCGTCGCAATTATTCTTCATTCGCTGCCTGCACAAGTGCGACGTTCGCGATATGCGAGCTGTTGCATTATTCTGGTGACTTAACTGTAGTGTAAACACGCTAATTTGTGTAATTACATGTATATGTCACCCAACGGATAAAAGACAATTTCTTTATACCTTTTAGTTATAGGTATTACACCCTATACTTGAAAGGCTTTTCGCGGGTTTCGTGCTGGTGAGTTCCGTCCTATCAATTTATCAGAGATCTATTTATACAAGTCGTTGGTCGTTATAGAGAGAGCAGACGTTAGCAGCGTAGACGTAAATAAACTTTTCAGTACCTGTATCGAAGACTTCACTATGGTTGCGATCAAGGAGAATTCCAGTTATGTGGGTCAGCGTGTTTTGTTCTAGTGTCATGTTGTTTCTTGAGTGGCTTTCAGCAGTTCTAATGAAGAAAGCTCTTTCATGTTTCGTGTCATATTGCATTAGGATTTTTATAGGTCATCACTTGTTGCCGCTTTATATAGCTTACTTAGCGTTGTGTTAGCGCTTTTTTTAAAGGAATTATGTACAAAACAATAAAGACTGACTTAATTAGAGTTTATATGCCTACATAAGCCGTATGCATGTTGTAGTTGGTTGTAATTTAACGCCGGCCGCGGTGGTCTAGCGGTTCTAGGCGCTCAGTCCGGAGCCGCGTGACTGCTACGGTCGCAGGTTCGAATCCTGCCTCGGGCATGGATGTGTGTGATGTCCTTAGGTTAGTTAGGTTTAAGTAGTTCTAAGTTCTAGGGGACTGATGACCATAGACGTTAAGTCCCATAGTGCTCAGAGCCATTTGAACCATTTTTGTATTTTAACTCTGGAGAAACAGATGTACTGTCGGTACAATGGGATACACTGAATGCAGTAAAGAGGTGTACGCCAAAAAAATCGTCTGTCTGACGTTGCAGATGACTATGAAGATCCGGAAAATACGATGTAGAAATTTGACATATAAGACGCTTACATACAAGAAATGTTAGAAGTGAAAAGATGCTGATACTTACCTAAGTACGACATTCCAATTGTTTCAGTACTTTGATTAACACTATACTTATCATACACTCGATGTTATTTATGATAGACAAAAACACTTTTATATTTAAATCACAAAACGTATGATATTGCAGCGTCTGTCGTATCTGTCCAACTTAAATATTCTGTGTGCCTGGCGTTACAAAACATGGGGACGAGCGTTGTTAGTTATTGTTACCCAAAGCGCTCTAACGTACAGATACCATGTCTAACCTGATGATATACCTCTTTAGTTAAACTGCTCCTCGAGGCAGAGGGAAATTTTCCCGCGAGTGAAAGGTGTTGGTAGATGTGCGCAGAACAGTTAAATGTGCGTGTCTGTTGGGTACAACGAACATAAGGCGCACGATTTTGTTCCTTGTAAGATGTGTTAGAAATAGCTCCCAAATTCTGAAGAAAAGTATAGATGAAATTAAACAAGGACAACAAAAATTTCATTCGCAGTAAACGCTCTATTGACATCAATAGAGTGTTTACTGCGAATGAAATTTTCACAATGTGATGCGAATTTATGTAAATTATGTTCATTAGATATGAAATAATCTGCACTTGAATGAGACATTTATAATCTATAAAAAAGTAAAATATTTATGTGAATCAGGTTCTAGTAACGAAAATATATTGTGTTTAAATTGTTTTGTTTACAAGTTGTACACCTCACTTGAATCATAGCTAGAACTATTTCAGTTTCCTTTTTCGAAACTGATAATGACACAATATCTTTCAATCACACATTAAAAACGTAGAATAGTATGACCAAGAATGTAATAAAAATATAATGGCCAGTTCTGATGGGCTTTAGTTTTGAGACAAATGTAACATTGTATTGCCTGAGGCTGTCCCGACGGACTAGTATACGTATATACGTGTATCGGCAAGCGACTCTCGACAAAGGTGGCTGCGGCAGTCGATGGCACCGCATCATATGCCGAACAGAGTCTGCTGTCTATGGATCAGGATATCTTCGCTATTGGTCACCGAATGTGGTGTGTTCACGCCCGAGCAGTTTCTTTTCAGACTGGCATAAATGGGATGCTTCAGTGACAACCTCAGCAGTGTGTTTGCTGTACCTGAAGATGTCGGTCAATTGCGCCGACGAAATATTGTGGAAATTTCACAATGACATCCAGCGTCTCGCCCGAGAAACCTATTTACAAACGTGACATTGTTAGCCGAACTTTTATGAGTGCTGCTGTGCATTTCACTCAGAAGGCGGGGCGAGGTGATAGCTCTGCGCTTTCACTAGCGAGGGTACCAATCGCTTATGGCTGCGGTCTATGGCTGCGCCGAGCTTCCATCGTCAGCAACAGTTACTCCCAATGACTGACACTGCAGTCAGAAGTGAAGTATCGCATACACAAGGTGAAAAAGGGCAGTGCATTGTCGGAGCTGTCATTTGCACTCAGGCGAACCACGTCAAAATGTTTACGACATCATTGCGGTCCTACGACGGGTATCATCAGTCGTTGAACGCGGAACGATATCTAGAGCTAGAAGCATGGAACATAGTTAGGAAATTCAATATTCAGAGATCTACAGTATCGAGAGTGTGTCAAGAATACCAGATTTCAAGCATTGCCTGTCACAACGGGCAACTCAGTGGTCGACGGCCTTCACTTAACTACAGAGACAGCGGCGTTTGTGTAAAGTTGCCAGTGCTAAAATACGAGCAGCGCTGCATGACATAACTGCAGAAATCAATGTGGGACGTACGGTGAACGTATCCGTTGGGACAGTGCGACGAAATCTGTTGTCAATGGGCTATGGCAGCAGATGACCGACGCGAGTGCCTACGATATCGCCTGCAACACCTCTCGTGGGCTCGTGTCCATATCGGTTGGACCCTAGACGACTGCTAAACTGTGGCCTGTTCAGGTAAGTCCGGATTTTAACTGGTAAGAGGTGATGATAGGGTTCGATTGCGGCGCAGTCATACATTGCCATGAATCCAACGAGACATTGTGCAAGGAGGTGGTGGCTCCATAAAAGAGTGGGCTGTGTTTACATGGAATGGAGTAGGTCCTCTGGTCCAACCGAACCGATCATTGACTGGAAATGGTTATTTTCGGGTACTTGGAGACCATTTGCAGCCATTTATGGACTTCATGTACCCAAATAAGAAATGAATTTTTGTGGTTGACAGTGCGCCATGTTAACGGTTTAAAGACCATTCTGGACTGTTCGAGCGAATGATTTGGCAACCCAGATCGCCCTCCATGAATCCCATAGTACATTTATGGGACAGAACCGAGAGGTCAGATCGTGCGCAAAACCCTGCCCGGAGAACACTTTCGCAAATATGGACGGCGATGTAGGCAGCATAACTCAAATTCTGCAGTGGACTTCCAACGAGTTGTTGAGTCCATGCCCATTACGCTGGGCAAAAGAAGGTGCGACACGTTGTTAGGAGGTATCCCATGACTTTCTCAAAAAAATGGTTCAAATGCCTCTGAGCACTATGGGTCTTAACATGTGAGGTCATCAGTCCCCTAGAACTTATAACTACTTAAACCTAACTAACCTAAGGACATCACACACATCCATGCCCGAGGCAGGATTCGAACCTGCTACCGTAGCAGTCGCGAGGTTCCAAACTGAAGCGCCTAGAACCGCTCGGTCACATCGGCCGGCTGACTTTCTCATCTCAGTGTATTTATGCTACGAGAATCTCTCCCAAGCGTACTGCGAAATGTTCTTTGGGCGTTTCCGTACGACTGGTGGGCCAGCTCAAATTATTTGTCTCGCCATTCGATTTATTCCTTAATAACTTGGAGTTTCCCAAAAAGCGTTCTGAAAAATCGTTCCTGCGTTGTCTTGAGTTATGGTCCGTCTGGACTATAATGGCATTTGGCGACTTTCTCTGCATCTCACTGTGGCTTCATGTGGCTGGAAGCCAACACTTAATTACCGTTGTCAACTTATTGCTCGACAAACGTGTTCTTGGTCGTGTCCATTTCGAAGCGGTAAGCATGTCACTTCATAGTGAAAGGATGGAAAGCGATCACGGAAAATGTATCCACGGCCAGCCGCGATGGCTTGCACTTAGCGTCATTAAATGCAATGACCAGGAGAACGCGAAAGGAGTGCTGATGGAAAAGGTGACGGAACGTGCATGCAGTAAAAGTGTGTAAGTCGATGATTTGCAAATAACGGCAGGAGGAACAAAATGCCGAACGAAATCAGAGTTACTTATTCACTCCAGAGAAGAAGAAGAAGCGAAGTACACACAATGAATATCCCACTGACAATCTGAATAAATTTGTTATTGGACAGCGAGTTCTGTGATATTACGAACAACACAAACAAATTTTATGAAAGCTTCTCCCACAGAACTGAACTTCTACGGTAAAACGAAAAGACAGAAAAAAATTGTGCCATGTATGGTATTTTGTTTTAAAAGGCACCAGTATTAACGATTCATAATTTGTCAACGAGATGATGTAGTTACAAAACAGGCACACATCATTTAAAAGATGCCCTTGTTTATTGACTAACCAAAACATTTAAATATTGGTAATTGGTTCTTTGGTGTGACTTTCTTTAGCCAGGCAACATGGACTGTTCGTAGGCGCTAGCTTCCTGTTTAACAAAGCAGGGCTTAACGCCCTCTAACTTCCCCTGAATCGCTACTTGTCTGAAGTCTCAGAAATATTAAGTGAATTTAGCTCGGGGTTCTATCGGAAAGGAAAGAAAACACGCAACAGAAATCTAACTACCGGACTTTAGATCGATAGAATAGGGATTAAACTTTACTAAATGGTTCTCCGTAACTTTGATTTGTACGGATCATGAAGTTAGCTATCACATAAGGAAGGAAGGCCTGCTTGTATGCACATTGGGGAAAAGCTTAACGAACTAAATTGATGCTTAAAGGATGTTTATTTACGAACTGGAACATACCCCTGATCTTTATTAAACATGGAACACGTACAAAATCCTAACAGTACGGTTCCGTAAGGGTTACCTGTATTAATAATCATTACTGAGCGAGGAATGGGGTGGTTCAGGGACGTGACATGGACGATCGTGCACTCACTCGCAAAGACAAATATTCACAGAATAACCGAAGATAATTTCTCCATTTTCTAGCGAAAGCTTAGTCGTGCAAACTGACTCGTGACTCGCAGCAGAAAGAAACACGAAACTCAAAAAATGGCTCTGAGCACTATGCGACTTAACTTCTTAGGTCATCAGTCGCCTAGAACTTAGAACTAATTAAACCTAACTAACCTAAGGACATCACACACATCCATGCCCGAGGCAGGATTCGAACCTGCGACCGTAGCTGTCGCTCGGCTCCAGACTGCAGCGCCTAGAACCGCACGGCCACTCCGGCCGGCAAACACGAAACTCAATCGGGATCACGAAGCACAAAGTGAATCGTGACTAGATGAGGAACAGTTAGGTCCCAACTGACTCTAGTTCAATGCTAGCAAAATTATCACTTGTGAGAACCCCATACTGCTTCTAACAGGGGACTTTAAAATCCCAGAGAGGTCCTGACTCGAGAAATCTGTACTCACTCCCAGGCAAAATCGCAGCTAAGTCTGCACGGAAACAGCTCATCGTACTCATCACACAGAACCTCAGCGACTCTTCTGCGACGGTCCTGCGGCTGGCTAATTCTCTACAAAACCCAGTATGCCAAGGCCTCAGCGGAGAGAGACCGAAAAAACATGGACGGGGCGTACCGACCGTTCAACAAGACGAACTTTTCAGTGGTACCAGGCATCTGCTCCGATCAGAAGACAGGAGACACAACGCCTGTTCCTTCTTGCTCAAAATTTTCCGTCGGATATGTTGTGTTGGCCGAAGAGCCGTGTTACTAGTGGAGGCCGAAATGCACGCGTTTTAGCTCACGCAGGCTGGCGTGTGGAGGGAAGAATTATACTGACGTGATGTCTGGAACATGACAAGGAATTAGAATCCAGAAAGCGGACGTAATTAGTTTGATACTTAATTTTAATCCATTAATGATGAACGTCGCTCTTGACGGTACATGATTCACAAAGTAATTATAGTAACTGAATATGGCGCCATGCTAGGTCGTAGCAAATGACGTAACTGAAGGCTACGCTAAACTGTCGTCTCTGTAAATGAGAGCATATGTAGACAGTGAAACATCGCTAGCAAAGTCGGCTGTACAACTGGGGTGAGTGCTAGGGAGTAGTGTACCGAGCGAGGTGGCGCAGTGGTTAGCAAACTGGACTCGCATTCGGGAGGACGACGGTTCAATCCCGTCTCCAACCATCCTGATTTAGGTTTTCCGTGATTTCCCTAAATCGTTTCAGGCAAATGCCGGGATGGTTCCTTTGAAAGGGCACGGCCTGTTTCCTTCCCAATCCTTCCCTAACCCGAGCTTGGGCTCCGTCTCTAATGACCTCGTTGTCGACGGGACGTTAAACACTAACCACCTACCCCTGCTAGGGAGTATCTCTAGACCTGCCGTGTGGCGGCGCTAGGTCTACAATCACTGATAGTGGCGACACGCGGGTCCGACGTATACTAACGGACCGCGGCCGATTTAAAGGCTACCACCTAGCAAGTGTGGTGTCTGGCGGTGACAACACAGGTTAAACGTCTAAAATTGGAACAAACACGCCCTTACACGCGGGTCTGAACCTGACGGAACTAATTGCAAGGTCGCTGCACTCAGATGACGTCCCGCCCGAATGGTGCCTCGAGCCGGCTTTGAAAATTAGACTCAGCTGCCGCCCACAGGTCTCTGCTGCAGCTGACTCAAGGGAGTCAACGTGAATTCACCAAGTTGCATGTGTTTGCAATTACGCCCTCATTAATTCAGTATAGTGATCATCCATGTTTAGGAAATACGGTTTCACGTATATGGTGTGACTAATAACAAATGATCCCCCCTGGTATGGTTAGAATACGAGAAAACACAGCGAACAGTGAATTGACTGTCGACTTTCACATTGCATTTTAAAGAAAAAAATTAAGCATCAGTACTAAAGCGGCCAGTGTTTTTTATATAGGCAAAGCCTGGATTATTACATGAATAAATGTCACAGTGACAATATGCTAGGACTGTTGCCAAACATACGTGTCGGTCAGTGTTTAATTGCAGGCGTTGTCTTTAAATCATGTAAACATGTTGCTTCATCTGTTAGAACTCTGGAGTGCACGCTGCATTGCTGTTACTCCTCCTTGCTGTTTCTCGGTGCTGGTGCCCTGCTAGATATTCAGTGTGCTTCGCTGGGCATTACACAGCCATCACTGACGATCAGTTGGAGTGTTGCCCATGTATTTGTGAGGGATGATGTGTAGAATTGTCGCGACTTCTTGTATTGCTTTCTGCAAGTGTCCAGTAGTTACACGGCCACTTGACTACAATTAGTTCCCATGAGCTCAAATCACATCACTACGTGGGCCAACGAATGTCACCACAAAATAAACACGTCTGGCAGAACAGACATAGAACGCGACGCCTCCTTGGCGTATCTTTCAGTGCGGACGCGCTAATATCGTCTGAACCCGTACCGGAATCAATAACTTGAGAGTAGGGGGTTATGGGATTAATGGGGGACGCTACATTGCACCGTACGGTAAGTTGGAAATTTGAGTACGTCAGGGAGCGTGTACAGATAGCCGAAGCGGTTAAGGCAACCTCTTATAAGAAACGGTAAATCCGAGTTCGAGTCCTGATCCGACCCTAATTTCTCTTCCGTCATTGCGTTACCACAGTGCCTCAGGTGCGGCTGGAAGTCACCAATTCCCACCCATCCTTTTCTTCTCCATGCTGAATTTCATATAAAAAACGTGAACATATCTGTGAAAGATGAGAATAAATGACGAGAAATATAGGCTTTGAAAACATTCTGGTAAGACCACACAACACTGACTACAAAATCTGAATCTCGGATGGATCTGCAGCAATTCACGTAATACCGATGCTAGGTCACAGTTACTGTTAAAAAAATTTTTCCTCAAGAACTTACTGACCACAAACGTCAAAATCGGCTGTACTGCACCGGACAGCTACGCAGGATCGGTGCGATGGAAATGATTAAGTACACGACGGTTGTCTATCGCTCAGAATCGAAAGATGCCTTCGTATATACGCCTTGTCACTGAAATAAAGGACAGACTGATGTGGCGAAAGACTGTGTCGGTTTTGAAACTTTTTTACTCATCTTTTTCTCTACGATCATTCAATAGATAAGTATTTATAATTGCCAGCTATATTATTCTCACATTTCGACTGGAAAACCAAACAGCAACAGTGGTTATCCCTCACAGAATTAGTTTGTCATTGTTCGATTGATGACGTAAATGTGTAAACATTTCAGATACTCTAATGCTCAAAAGGCGAGATGATGATTTTAGTTTCGATTTCGACTCAGTAGTTCCGTTACTCGGAAATTATTTCGCTTTTCGACCAGAATCGTATTAACTAATATTGAAGTGCATGTCACATAGTCTTTTTATGGCACAGGTTTTTCATTCTTGAGAAACTTGTCCGGGCAACAAGCGACATCCTTCAGCCGATGAATACATGACATGGCGATGGCATCACAGCTAACCAATGAGACCTCGCTCGTCTTACTAGCCTCTAGTCCGAGTAATGAATCCTCCCAGCGGGGATTGTTCCTGACCAATGTACAGAGTGTTTCATTGTTCCTATTACAGGCTTCTAGGGCTTTTCGAGGGAACTTCGTAGGTAATGTTTTCAAGAAACTCGTGTTCGGAAATGCACCATTGGGACATAAAATACTGACGGAAATAAAGGTGTGAGGACGGGTCGTGAATCGTGCTTTGGTAGCTGAGTCGGTGGAATACTTGCTCGCGATAAGCAAAGTTCTCAAGTTATATTTGTAGTCTCGGTCCGGCAGACTGTTTTAATCTGCCAGGATGTTTCATATCAGCGTACACTCCGCTGAAGAGTGTTTCCAAGATGGCGTCTAGTGCGGTTGTAGTGATCAAGTGAACAAAAGTTACAGTCGTGCCTTAAAAACAGGTGTCTATGGGAATTGTAGTAGTGAAATCGTGAAGCTAAAAGAACAAATTTCAAGTTTACAAAAAACTGTGGACGTTTTAAGATATGACATTTCGCATTTAAGAAACGAAAATGCTGAGCAGCTGAAAGTCCCTCGCAACATGGCGCCAGTTGTAAATAATCAGTCGAATTACTCGACAAACAAGAGTAAAATTTACGAAAATACGTGTTGCGTGTGTAAAACGTACAACACTTTCAGTGACAGGATGTGCTTAGATTGCACTAAAATATCAAAAGTTGCGGAAAGGAGACATGCAGAATCGGAGAAATTTCAGTGTGTAGCAACTACGTCTAACGAACAAAATCAGTATATTACGCCTAAAACAACATCTAAAGCTGTGAAAAAAATTGCGAATGATTCCTCGTTATTCATTACGACAAGGAACAGGTTTGATGTGCTACAAAAAGATGAAAATTGTGAACAACAAAGCACTGGGGTAAATAAAAACTTCATAGTTCAAGAAAACAGCATAAGTAGCAAGAAACATTCGTACAACAGACACAGCACTAACACAAAAAGTTCACCTAAACACAAAAAAAGAATAACAGCGTTTGCAGACAGCCATGGGCGATCAGTTGCAGCTAACTTAATGCATCAAAGTCATAATAATTTCGTAATCCAAGGAAATGTTATACCAGGTGCACCATTAACTTCAATACTTGAAAGCTGTAACAACTTACAAGATCTCACAATGAATGACACAGTTATAATCTGGGGTGGCACAAATGATAAAGCCAAAAACGAAGCAGACAAGACATTAAATGCTATAACATCAGCATTAATTAAGCTTCAGCACACAAATGTAATCATAGTAGGGATACCCCATAGATATGGTCTTGAAAGATGATCTTGTGTGAACGATGAAACCATGCGAACAAATAGGAAAATAGCCAAAATAGTGAAATCTTTCCAAAACACTCAGTTTGTAACAGTCCCTGAGAACAGAGACTGGTACACTTCTCACGGACTACACCTAAATGAAGGAAGAAATGGCCAGAACTCTACTTGCAGCCATCTCTCCAAAAAATCAACTAAAGCCTGCAATATCACTTGAGTGGAAGGATGCAGATGGAACAGAGCAAATAATAACACAGCAAGAAAAAAATACAGTACCAGAAATCAACCACAATGTTGTCAAGAGGACAGTAACGAACAATGGAGTAGGAAGATCAGTTTGCAGGAACAGGATATTCAAAAGTCCATAAACACATTGTGCTC